>NW_027436822.1:0-179146 GCF_047716275.1 Strix uralensis
CAGAGAATTCCCTGCTAGCACCTTCTCTGTGCCTGGGAAGCAGAAGTGTTCACATTGCTTCGCAGAATCGCTTTTGTGCAGAAAACAGTAACACTTGTTCAGAACAAAAGAAAGCACAGAGCCCCAGATTTTATGTTGTCCTGGAGAGCTTGCAGAGCACTGGGGAAAGGCAGGCAGAGAATTCCCTGCTAGCACCTTCTCTGTGCCTGGGAAGCAGAAGTGTTCACATTGCTTCGCAGAATCGCTTTTGTGCAGAAAACAGTAACACTTGTTCAGAACGAAAGAAAGCACAGAGCCCCAGATTTTATGTTGTCCTGGAGAGCTTGCAGAGCACTGGGGAAATGCAGGCAGAGAATTCCCTGCTAGCACCTTCTCTGTGCCTGGGAAGCAGAAGTGTTCACATTGCTTCGCAGAATCGCTTTTGTGCAGAAAACAGTAACACTTGTTCAGAACGAAAGAAAGCACAGAGCCCCAGATTTTATGTTGTCCTGGAGAGCTTGCAGAGCACTGGGGAAAGGCAGGCAGAGAATTCCCTGCTAGCACCTTCTCTGTGCCTGGGAAGCAGAAGTGTTCACATTGCTTCGCAGAATCGCTTTTGTGCAGAAAACAGTAACACTTGTTCAGAACAAAAGAAAGCACAGAGCCCCGGATTTACTGTTGTCCTGGAGAGCTTGCAGAGCACTGGGGAAAGGCAGGCAGAGAATTCCCTGCTAGCACCTTCTCTGTGCCTGGGAAGCAGAAGTGTTCACATTGCTTCGCAGAATCGCTTTTGTGCAGAAAACAGTAACACTTGTTCAGAACGAAAGAAAGCACAGAGCCCCAGATTTGCTGTTGTCCTGGAGAGCTTGCAGAGCACTGGGGAAAGGCAGGCAGAGAATTCCCTGCTAGCACCTTCTCTGTGCCTGGGAAGCAGAAGTGTTCACATTGCTTCGCAGAATCGCTTTTGTGCAGAAAACAGTAACACTTGTTCAGAACGAAAGAAAGCACAGAGCCCCAGATTTTATGTTGTCCTGGAGAGCTTGCAGAGCACTGGGGAAAGGCAGGCAGAGAATTCCCTGCTAGCACCTTCTCTGTGCCTGGGAAGCAGAAGTGTTCACATTGCTTCGCAGAATCGCTTTTGTGCAGAAAACAGTAACACTTGTTCAGAACGAAAGAAAGCACAGAGCCCCAAATTTGCTGTTGTCCTGGAGAGCTTGCAGAGCACTGGGGAAAGGCAGGCAGAGAATTCCCTGCTAGCACCTTCTCTGTGCCTGGGAAGCAGAAGTGTTCACATTGCTTCGCAGAATCGCTTTTTGTGCAGAAAACAGTAACACTTGTTCAGAACGAAAGAAAGCACAGAGCCCCCAGATTTTATGTTGTCCTGGAGAGCTTGCAGAGCACTGGGAAAGGCAGGCAGAGAATTCCCTGCTAGCACCTTCTCTGTGCCTGGGAAGCAGAAGTGTTCACATTGCTTGGCAGAATCGCTTTTGTGCAGAAAACAGTAACACTTGTTCAGAACGAAAGAAAGCACAGAGCCCCAGATTTTATGTTTGTCCTGGAGAGCTTGCAGAGCACTGGGGAAAGGCAGGCAGAGAATTCCCTGCTAGCACCTTCTCTGTGCCTGGAAGCAGAAGTGTTCACATTGCTTCGCAGAATCGCTTTTGTGCAGAAAACAGTAACACTTGTTCAGAACGAAAGAAAGCACAGAGCCCCAGATTTGCTGTTGTCCTGGAGAGCTTGCAGAGCACTGGGGAAAGGCAGGCAGAGAATTCCCTGCTAGCACCTTCTCTGTGCCTGTTCACACTGCTTCGCAGAATCGCTTTTGTGCAGAAAACACTAACACTTGTTCAGAACGAAAGGAATCACAGAGCCCCAGATTTGCTGTTGTCCTGGAGAGCTTGCAGAGCACTGGGGAAAGGCAGGCAGAGAATTCCCTGCTAGCACCTTCTCTGTGCCTGGGAAGCAGAAGTGTTCACATTGCTTCGCAGAATCGCTTTTGTGCAGAAAACAGTAACACTTGTTCAGAACGAAAGAAAGCACAGAGCCCCAGATTTGCTGTTGTCCTGGAGAGCTTGCAGAGCACTGGGGAAAGGCAGGCAGAGAATTCCCTGCTAGCACCTTCTCTGTGCCTGGGAAGCAGAAGTGTTCACATTGCTTCGCAGAATCGCTTTTGTGCAGAAAACAGTAACACTTGTTCAGAACGAAAGAAAGCACAGAGCCCCAGATTTGCTGTTGTCCTGGAGAGCTTGCAGAGCACTGGGGAAAGGCAGGCAGAGAATTCCCTGCTAGCACCTTCTCTGTGCCCTGGGAAGCAGAAGTGTTCACATTGCTTCGCAGAATCGCTTTTGTGCAGAAAACAGTAACACTTGTTCAGAACGAAAGAAAGCACAGAGCCCCAGATTTTATGTTGTCCTGGAGAGCTTGCAGAGCACTGGGGAAAGGCAGGCAGAGAATTCCCTGCTAGCACCTTCTCTGTGCCTGGGAAGCAGAAGTGTTCACATTGCTTCGCAGAATCGCTTTTGTGCAGAAAACAGTAACACTTGTTCAGAACGAAAGAAAGCACAGAGCCCCAGATTTTATGTTGTCCTGGAGAGCTTGCAGAGCACTGGGGAAAGGCAGGCAGAGAATTCCCTGCTAGCACCTTCTCTGTGCCTGGGAAGCAGAAGTGTTCACATTGCTTCGCAGAATCGCTTTTGTGCAGAAAACAGTAACACTTGTTCAGAACGAAAGAAAGCACAGAGCCCCAGATTTTATGTTGTCCTGGAGAGCTTGCAGAGCACTGGGGAAAGGCAGGCAGAGAATTCCCTGCTAGCACCTTCTCTGTGCCTGGGAAGCAGAAGTGTTCACATTGCTTCGCAGAATCGCTTTTGTGCAGAAAACAGTAACACTTGTTCAGAACGAAAGAAAGCACAGAGCCCCAGATTTTATGTTGTCCTGGAGAGCTTGCAGAGCACTGGGGAAAGGCAGGCAGAGAATTCCCTGCTAGCACCTTCTCTGTGCCTGGGAAGCAGAAGTGTTCACATTGCTTCGCAGAATCGCTTTTGTGCAGAAAACAGTAACACTTGTTCAGAACGAAAGAAAGCACAGAGCCCCAGATTTTATGTTTGTCCTGGAGAGCTTGCAGAGCACTGGGGAAAGGCAGGCAGAGAATTCCCTGCTAGCACCTTCTCTGTGCCTGGGAAGCAGAAGTGTTCACATTGCTTCGCAGAATCGCTTTTGTGCAGAAAACAGTAACACTTGTTCAGAACAAAAGAAAGCACAGAGCCCAGATTTTATGTTGTCCTGGAGAGCTTGCAGAGCAACTGGGGAAAGGCAGGCAGAGAATTCCCTGCTAGCACCTTCTCTGTGCCTGGGAAGCAGAAGTGTTCACATTGCTTCGCAGAATCGCTTTTGTGCAGAAAACAGTAACACTTGTTCAGAACGAAAGAAAGCACAGAGCCCCAGATTTTACTGTTGTCCTGGAGAGCTTGCAGAGCACTGGGGAAAGGCAGGCAGAGAATTCCCTGCTAGCACCTTCTCTGTGCCTGGGAAGCAGAAGTGTTCACATTGCTTCGCAGAATCGCTTTTGTGCAGAAAACAGTAACACTTGTTCAGAACGAAAGAAAGCACAGAGCCCCAGATTTGCTGTTGTCCTGGAGAGCTTGCAGAGCACTGGGGAAAGGCAGGCAGAGAATTCCCTGCTAGCACCTTCTCTGTGCCTGGGAAGCAGAAGTGTTCACATTGCTTCGCAGAATCGCTTTTGTGCAGAAAACAGTAACACTTGTTCAGAACGAAAGAAAGCACAGAGCCCCAGATTTTATGTTGTCCTGGAGAGCTTGCAGAGCACTGGGGAAAGGCAGGCAGAGAATTCCCTGCTAGCACCTTCTCTGTGCCTGGGAAGCAGAAGTGTTCACATTGCTTCGCAGAATCGCTTTTGTGCAGAAAACAGTAACACTTGTTCAGAACAAAAGAAAGCACAGAGCCCCGGATTTACTGTTGTCCTGGAGAGCTTGCAGAGCACTGGGGAAAGGCAGGCAGAGAATTCCCTGCTAGCACCTTCTCTGTGCCTGGGAAGCAGAAGTGTTCACATTGCTTCGCAGAATCGCTTTTGTGCAGAAAACAGTAACACTTGTTCAGAACGAAAGAAAGCACAGAGCCCCAGATTTGCTGTTGTCCTGGAGAGCTTGCAGAGCACTGGGGAAAGGCAGGCAGAGAATTCCCTGCTAGCACCTTCTCTGTGCCTGGGAAGCAGAAGTGGTTCACATTGCTTGGCAGAATCGCTTTTTGTGCAGAAAACAGTAACACTTGTTCAGAACGAAAGAAAGCACAGAGCCCCAGATTTTATGTTGTCCTGGAGAGCTTGCAGAGCACTGGGGAAAGGCAGGCAGAGAATTCCCTGCTAGCACCTTCTCTGTGCCTGGGAAGCAGAAGTGTTCACATTGCTTCGCAGAATCGCTTTTGTGCAGAAAACAGTAACACTTGTTCAGAACGAAAGAAAGCACAGAGCCCCAAATTTGCTGTTGTCCTGGAGAGCTTGCAGAGCACTGGGGAAAGGCAGGCAGAGAATTCCCTGCTAGCACCTTCTCTGTGCCTGGGAAGCAGAAGTGTTCACATTGCTTCGCAGAATCGCTTTTGTGCAGAAAACAGTAACACTTGTTCAGAACGAAAGAAAGCACAGAGCCCCAGATTTTATGTTGTCCTGGAGAGCTTGCAGAGCACTGGGGAAAGGCAGGCAGAGAATTCCCTGCTAGCACCTTCTCTGTGCCTGGGAAGCAGAAGTGTTCACATTGCTTCGCAGAATCGCTTTTGTGCAGAAAACAGTAACACTTGTTCAGAACAAAAGAAAGCACAGAGCCCAGATTTTATGTTGTCCTGGAGAGCTTGCAGAGCACTGGGGAAAGGCAGGCAGAGAATTCCCTGCTAGCACCTTCTCTGTGCCTGGGAAGCAGAAGTGTTCACATTGCTTCGCAGAATCGCTTTTGTGCAGAAAACAGTAACACTTGTTCAGAACGAAAGAAAGCACAGAGCCCCAGATTTGCTGTTGTCCTGGAGAGGCTTGCAGAGCACTGGGGAAAAGGCAGGCAGAGAATTCCCCTGCTAGCACCTTCTCTGTGCCTGTTCACACTGCTTCGCAGAATCGCTTTTGTGCAGAAAACACTAACACTTGTTCAGAACGAAAGGAATCACAGAGCCCCAGATTTTATGTTGTCCTGGAGAGCTTGCAGAGCACTGGGGAAAGGCAGGCAGAGAATTCCCTGCTAGCACCTTCTCTGTGCCTGGGAAGCAGAAGTGTTCACATTGCTTCGCAGAATCGCTTTTGTGCAGAAAACAGTAACACTTGTTCAGAACGAAAGAAAGCACAGAGCCCCAGATTTGCTGTTGTCCTGGAGAGCTTGCAGAGCACTGGGAAAGGCAGGCAGAGAATTCCCCTGCTAGCACCTTCTCTGTGCCTGTTCACATTGCTTCGCAGAATCGCTTTTGTGCAGAAAACACTAACACTTGTAGAGAACGAAAGAAAGCACAGAGCCCCAGATTTGCTGTTGTCCTGGAGAGCTTGCAGAGCACTGGGGAAAGGCAGGCAGAGAATTCCCTGCTAGCACCTTCTCTGTGCCTGGGAAGCAGAAGTGTTCACATTGCTTCTCAGAATCGCTTTTGTGCAGAAAACAGTAACACTTGTTCAGAACGAAAGAAAGCACAGAGCCCCAGATGTTTATGTTGTCCTGGAGAGCTTGCAGAGCACTGGGGAAAGGGCAGGCAGAGAATTCCCTGCTAGCACCTTCTCTGTGCCTGGGGAAGCAGAAGTGTTCACATTGCTTCGCAGAATCGCTTTTGTGCAGAAAACAGTAACACTTGTTCAGAACGAAAGAAAGCACAGAGCCCCAGATTTTATGTTGTCCTGGAGAGCTTGCAGAGCACTGGGAAAGGCAGGCAGAGAATTCCCTGCTAGCACCTTCTCTGTGCCTGGGAAGCAGAAGTGTTCACATTGCTTCGCAGAATCGCTTTTGTGCAGAAAACAGTAACACCTGTTCAGAACGAAAGAAAGCACAGAGCCCCAGATTTTATGTTGTCCTGGAGAGCTTGCAGAGCACTGGGGAAAGGCAGGCAGAGAATTCCCTGCTAGCACCTTCTCTGTGCTGTTCACATTGCTTCGCAGAATCGCTTTTGTGCAGAAAACACTAACACTTGTAGAGAACGAAAGAAAGCACAGAGCCCCAGATTTTATGTTGTCCTGGAGAGCTTGCAGAGCACTGGGGAAAGGCAGGCAGAGAATTCCCTGCTAGCACCTTCTCTGTGCCTGGGAAGCAGAAGTGTTCACATTGCTTCTCAGAATCGCTTTTGTGCAGAAAACAGTAACACTTGTTCAGAACGAAAGAAAGCACAGAGCCCCAGATTTTATGTTGTCCCTGGAGAGCTTGCAGAGCACTGGGGAAAGGCAGGCAGAGAATTCCCTGCTAGCACCTTCTCTGTGCCTGGGAAGCAGAAGTGTTCACATTGCTTCGCAGAATCGCTTTTGTGCAGAAAACAGTAACACTTGTTCAGAACGAAAGAAAGCACAGAGCCCCAGATTTTATCGTTGTCCTGGAGAGCTTGCAGAGCACTGGGGAAAGGCAGGCAGAGAATTCCCTGCTAGCACCTTCTCTGTGCCTGGGAAGCAGAAGTGTTCACATTGCTTCGCAGAATCGCTTTTGTGCAGAAACAGTAACACCTGTTCAGAACGAAAGAAAGCACAGAGCCCCAGATTTTATGTTGTCCTGGAGAGCTTGCAGAGCACTGGGGAAAGGCCAGGCAGAGAATTCCCTGCTAGCACCTTCTCTGTGCCTGGGAAGCAGAAGTGTTCACATTGCTTGGCAGAATCGCTTTTGTGCAGAAAACAGTAACACTTGTTCAGAACGAAAGAAAGCACAGAGCCCCAGATTTTATGTTGTCCTGGAGAGCTTGCAGAGCACTGGGGAAAGGCAGGCAGAGAATTCCCTGCTAGCACCTTCTCTGTGCCTGGGAAGCAGAAGTGTTCACATTGCTTCGCAGAATCGCTTTTGTGCAGAAAACAGTAACACTTGTTCAGAACGAAAGAAAGCACAGAGCCCCAAATTTGCTGTTGTCCTGGAGAGCTTGCAGAGCACTGGGGAAAGGCAGGCAGAGAATTCCCTGCTAGCACCTTCTCTGTGCCTGGGAAGCAGAAGTGTTCACATTGCTTCGCAGAATCGCTTTTGTGCAGAAAACAGTAACACTTGTTCAGAACGAAAGAAAGCACAGAGCCCCAGATTTTATGTTGTCCTGGAGAGCTTGCAGAGCACTGGGGAAAGGCAGGCAGAGAATTCCCTGCTAGCACCTTCTCTGTGCCTGGGAAGCAGAAGTGTTCACATTGCTTCGCAGAATCGCTTTTGTGCAGAAAACAGTAACACTTGTTCAGAACAAAAGAAAGCACAGAGCCCCAGATTTTATGTTGTCCTGGAGAGCTTGCAGAGCACTGGGGAAAGGCAGGCAGAGAATTCCCTGCTAGCACCTTCTCTGTGCCTGGGAAGCAGAAGTGTTCACATTGCTTCGCAGAATCGCTTTTGTGCAGAAAACAGTAACACTTGTTCAGAACGAAAGAAAGCACAGAGCCCCAGATTTGCTGTTGTCCTGGAGAGCTTGCAGAGCACTGGGGAAAGGCAGGCAGAGAATTCCCTGCTAGCACCTTCTCTGTGCCTGTTCACACTGCTTCGCAGAATCGCTTTTGTGCAAAAAACACTAACACTTGTTCAGAACGAAAGGAATCACAGAGCCCCAGATTTTATGTTGTCCTGGAGAGCTTGCAGAGCACTGGGGAAAGGCAGGCAGAGAATTCCCTGCTAGCACCTTCTCTGTGCCTGGGAAGCAGAAGTGTTCACATTGCTTCGCAGAATCGCTTTTGTGCAGAAAACAGTAACACTTGTTCAGAACGAAAGAAAGCACAGAGCCCCAGATTTGCTGTTGTCCTGGAGAGCTTGCAGAGCACTGGGGAAAGGCAGGCAGAGAATTCCCTGCTAGCACCTTCTCTGTGCCTGTTCACATTGCTTCGCAGAATCGCTTTTGTGCAGAAAACACTAACACTTGTAGAGAACGAAAGAAAGCACAGAGCCCCAGATTTTATGTTGTCCTGGAGAGCTTGCAGAGCACTGGGGAAAGGCAGGCAGAGAATTCCCTGCTAGCACCTTCTCTGTGCCTGGGAAGCAGAAGTGTTCACATTGCTTCTCAGAATCGCTTTTGTGCAGAAAACAGTAACACTTGTTCAGAACGAAAGAAAGCACAGAGCCCCAGATTTTATGTTGTCCTGGAGAGCTTGCAGAGCACTGGGGAAAGGCAGGCAGAGAATTCCCTGCTAGCACCTTCTCTGTGCCTGGGAAGCAGAAGTGTTCACATTGCTTCGCAGAATCGCTTTTGTGCAGAAAACAGTAACACTTGTTCAGAACGAAAGAAAGCACAGAGCCCCAGATTTTATGTTGTCCTGGAGAGCTTGCAGAGCACTGGGGAAAGGCAGGCAGAGAATTCCCTGCTAGCACCTTCTCTGTGCCTGTTCACACTGCTTCGCAGAATCGCTTTTGTGCAGAAAACAGTAACACTTGTTCAGAACAAAAGAAAGCACAGAGCCCCAGATTTGCTGTTGTCCTGGAGAGCTTGCAGAGCACTGGGGAAAGGCAGGCAGAGAATTCCCTGCTAGCACCTTCTCTGTGCCTGGGAAGCAGAAGTGTTCACATTGCTTCGCAGAATCGCTTTTGTGCAGAAAACAGTAACACTTGTTCAGAACGAAAGAAAGCACAGAGCCCCAGATTTGCTGTTGTCCTGGAGAGCTTGCAGAGCACTGGGGAAAGGCAGGCAGAGAATTCCCTGCTAGCACCTTCTCTGTGCCTGGGAAGCAGAAGTGTTCACATTGCTTCGCAGAATCGCTTTTGTGCAGAAAACAGTAACACTTGTTCAGAACGAAAGAAAGCACAGAGCCCCAGATTTGCTGTTGTCCTGGAGAGCTTGCAGAGCACTGGGGAAAGGCAGGCAGAGAATTCCCTGCTAGCACCTTCTCTGTGCCTGGGAAGCAGAAGTGTTCACATTGCTTCGCAGAATCGCTTTTGTGCAGAAAACAGTAACACTTGTTCAGAACAAAAGAAAGCACAGAGCCCCAGATTTTATGTTGTCCTGGAGAGCTTGCAGAGCACTGGGGAAAGGCAGGCAGAGAATTCCCTGCTAGCACCTTCTCTGTGCCTGGGAAGCAGAAGTGTTCACATTGCTTCGCAGAATCGCTTTTGTGCAGAAAACAGTAACACTTGTTCAGAACGAAAGAAAGCACAGAGCCCCAGATTTGCTGTTGTCCTGGAGAGCTTGCAGAGCACTGGGGAAAGGCAGGCAGAGAATTCCCTGCTAGCACCTTCTCTGTGCCTGTTCACACTGCTTCGCAGAATCGCTTTTGTGCAGAAAACAGTAACACTTGTTCAGAACGAAAGAAAGCACAGAGCCCCAGATTTGCTGTTGTCCTGGAGAGCTTGCAGAGCACTGGGGAAAGGCAGGCAGAGAATTCCCTGCTAGCACCTTCTCTGTGCCTGGGAAGCAGAAGTGTTCACATTGCTTCGCAGAATCGCTTTTGTGCAGAAAACAGTAACACTTGTTCAGAACGAAAGAAAGCACAGAGCCCCAGATTTGCTGTTGTCCTGGAGAGCTTGCAGAGCACTGGGGAAAGGCAGGCAGAGAATTCCCTGCTAGCACCTTCTCTTGTGCCTGGGAAGCAGAAGTGTTCACATTGCTTCGCAGAATCGCTTTTGTGCAGAAAACAGTAACACCTGTTCAGAACGAAAGAAAGCACAGAGCCCCAGATTTTATGTTGTCCTGGAGAGCTTGCAGAGCACTGGGGAAAGGCAGGCAGAGAATTCCCTGCTAGCACCTTCTCTGTGCCTGGGAAGCAGAAGTGTTCACATTGCTTCGCAGAATCGCTTTTGTGCAGAAAACAGTAACACTTGTTCAGAACAAAGAAAGCACAGAGCCCCAGATTTTATGTTGTCCTGGAGAGCTTGCAGAGCACTGGGGAAAGGCAGGCAGAGAATTCCCTGCTAGCACCTTCTCTGTGCCTGGGAAGCAGAAGTGTTCACATTGCTTCGCAGAATCGCTTTTGTGCAGAAAACAGTAACACTTGTTCAGAACAAAAGAAAGCACAGAGCCCCAGATTTTATGTTGTCCTGGAGAGCTTGCAGAGCACTGGGGAAAGGCAGGCAGAGAATTCCCTGCTAGCACCTTCTCTGTGCCTGGGAAGCAGAAGTGTTCACATTGCTTCGCAGAATCGCTTTTGTGCAGAAAACAGTAACACTTGTTCAGAACGAAAGAAAGCACAGAGCCCCAGATTTGCTGTTGTCCTGGAGAGCTTGCAGAGCACTGGGGAAAGGCAGGCAGAGAATTCCCTGCTAGCACCTTCTCTGTGCCTGGGAAGCAGAAGTGTTCACATTGCTTCGCAGAATCGCTTTTGTGCAGAAAACAGTAACACTTGTTCAGAACAAAAGAAAGCACAGAGCCCCAGATTTTATGTTGTCCTGGAGAGCTTGCAGAGCACTGGGGAAAGGCAGGCAGAGAATTCCCTGCTAGCACCTTCTCTGTGCCTGGGAAGCAGAAGTGTTCACATTGCTTCGCAGAATCGCTTTTGTGCAGAAAACAGTAACACTTGTTCAGAACGAAAGAAAGCACAGAGCCCCAGATTTGCTGTTGTCCTGGAGAGCTTGCAGAGCACTGGGGAAAGGCAGGCAGAGAATTCCCTGCTAGCACCTTCTCTGTGCCTGTTCACACTGCTTCGCAGAATCGCTTTTGTGCAGAAAACACTAACACTTGTTCAGAACGAAAGGAATCACAGAGCCCCAGATTTTATGTTGTCCTGGAGAGCTTGCAGAGCACTGGGGAAAGGCAGGCAGAGAATTCCCTGCTAGCACCTTCTCTGTGCCTGGGAAGCAGAAGTGTTCACATTGCTTCGCAGAATCGCTTTTGTGCAGAAAACAGTAACACTTGTTCAGAACGAAAGAAAGCACAGAGCCCCAGATTTGCTGTTGTCCTGGAGAGCTTGCAGAGCACTGGGGAAAGGCAGGCAGAGAATTCCCTGCTAGCACCTTCTCTGTGCCTGTTCACATTGCTTCGCAGAATCGCTTTTGTGCAGAAAACACTAACACTTGTAGAGAACGAAAGAAAGCACAGAGCCCCAGATTTTATGTTGTCCTGGAGACTTGCAGAGCACTGGGGAAAGGCAGGCAGAGAATTCCCTGCTAGCACCTTCTCTGTGCCTGGGAAGCAGAAGTGTTCACATTGCTTCTCAGAATCGCTTTTGTGCAGAAAACAGTAACACTTGTTCAGAACGAAAGAAAGCACAGAGCCCCAGATTTGCTGTTGTCCTGGAGAGCTTGCAGAGCACTGGGGAAAGGCAGGCAGAGAATTCCCTGCTAGCACCTTCTCTGTGCCTGGAAGCAGAAGTGTTCACATTGCTTCGCAGAATCGCTTTTGTGCAGAAAACAGTAACACTTGTTCAGAACGAAAGAAAGCACAGAGCCCCAGATTTTATGTTGTCCTGGAGAGCTTGCAGAGCACTGGGGAAAGGCAGGCAGAGAATTCCCTGCTAGCACCTTCTCTGTGCCTGGGAAGCAGAAGTGTTCACATTGCTTCGCAGAATCGCTTTTGTGCAGAAAACAGTAACACTTGTTCAGAACGAAAGAAAGCACAGAGCCCCAGATTTTATGTTGTCCTGGAGAGCTTGCAGAGCACTGGGGAAAGGCAGGCAGAGAATTCCCTGCTAGCACCTTCTCTGTGCCTGGGAAGCAGAAGTGTTCACATTGCTTCGCAGAATCGCTTTTGTGCAGAAAACAGTAACACTTGTTCAGAACGAAAGAAAGCACAGAGCCCCAGATTTTATGTTGTCCTGGAGAGCTTGCAGAGCACTGGGGAAAGGCAGGCAGAGAATTCCCTGCTAGCACCTTCTCTGTGCCTGGGAAGCAGAAGTGTTCACATTGCTTCGCAGAATCGCTTTTGTGCAGAAAACAGTAACACTTGTTCAGAACAAAAGAAAGCACAGAGCCCCAGATTTTATGTTGTCCTGGAGAGCTTGCAGAGCACTGGGGAAAGGCAGGCAGAGAATTCCCTGCTAGCACCTTCTCTGTGCCTGGGAAGCAGAAGTGTTCACATTGCTTCGCAGAATCGCTTTTGTGCAGAAAACAGTAACACTTGTTCAGAACGAAAGAAAGCACAGAGCCCCAGATTTGCTGTTGTCCTGGAGAGCTTGCAGAGCACTGGGGAAAGGCAGGCAGAGAATTCCCTGCTAGCACCTTCTCTGTGCCTGGGAAGCAGAAGTGTTCACATTGCTTCGCAGAATCGCTTTTGTGCAGAAAACAGTAACACTTGTTCAGAACAAAAGAAAGCACAGAGCCCCAGATTTTATGTTGTCCTGGAGAGCTTGCAGAGCACTGGGGAAAGGCAGGCAGAGAATTCCCTGCTAGCACCTTCTCTGTGCCTGGGAAGCAGAAGTGTTCACATTGCTTCGCAGAATCGCTTTTGTGCAGAAAACAGTAACACTTGTTCAGAACGAAAGAAAGCACAGAGCCCCAGATTTGCTGTTGTCCTGGAGAGCTTGCAGAGCACTGGGGAAAGGCAGGCAGAGAATTCCCTGCTAGCACCTTCTCTGTGCCTGTTCACACTGCTTCGCAGAATCGCTTTTGTGCAGAAAACACTAACACTTGTTCAGAACGAAAGGAATCACAGAGCCCCAGATTTTATGTTGTCCTGGAGAGCTTGCAGAGCACTGGGGAAAGGCAGGCAGAGAATTCCCTGCTAGCACCTTCTCTGTGCCTGGGAAGCAGAAGTGTTCACATTGCTTCGCAGAATCGCTTTTGTGCAGAAAACAGTAACACTTGTTCAGAACGAAAGAAAGCACAGAGCCCCAGATTTGCTGTTGTCCTGGAGAGCTTGCAGAGCACTGGGGAAAGGCAGGCAGAGAATTCCCTGCTAGCACCTTCTCTGTGCCTGTTCACATTGCTTCGCAGAATCGCTTTTGTGCAGAAAACACTAACACTTGTAGAGAACGAAAGAAAGCACAGAGCCCCAGATTTTATGTTGTCCTGGAGAGCTTGCAGAGCACTGGGGAAAGGCAGGCAGAGAATTCCCTGCTAGCACCTTCTCTGTGCCTGGGAAGCAGAAGTGTTCACATTGCTTCTCAGAATCGCTTTTGTGCAGAAAACAGTAACACTTGTTCAGAACGAAAGAAAGCACAGAGCCCCAGATTTGCTGTTGTCCTGGAGAGCTTGCAGAGCACTGGGGAAAGGCAGGCAGAGAATTCCCTGCTAGCACCTTCTCTGTGCCTGGGAAGCAGAAGTGTTCACATTGCTTCGCAGAATCGCTTTTGTGCAGAAAACAGTAACACTTGTTCAGAACGAAAGAAAGCACAGAGCCCCAGATTTTATGTTGTCCTGGAGAGCTTGCAGAGCACTGGGGAAAGGCAGGCAGAGAATTCCCTGCTAGCACCTTCTCTGTGCCTGGGAAGCAGAAGTGTTCACATTGCTTCGCAGAATCGCTTTTGTGCAGAAAACAGTAACACTTGTTCAGAACGAAAGAAAGCACAGAGCCCCAGATTTTATGTTGTCCTGGAGAGCTTGCAGAGCACTGGGGAAAGGCAGGCAGAGAATTCCCTGCTAGCACCTTCTCTGTGCCTGGGAAGCAGAAGTGTTCACATTGCTTCGCAGAATCGCTTTTGTGCAGAAAACAGTAACACTTGTTCAGAACGAAAGAAAGCACAGAGCCCCAGATTTGCTGTTGTCCTGGAGAGCTTGCAGAGCACTGGGGAAAGGCAGGCAGAGAATTCCCTGCTAGCACCTTCTCTGTGCCTGTTCACACTGCTTCGCAGAATCGCTTTTGTGCAGAAAACAGTAACACTTGTTCAGAACGAAAGAAAGCACAGAGCCCCAGATTTGCTGTTGTCCTGGAGAGCTTGCAGAGCACTGGGGAAAGGCAGGCAGAGAATTCCCTGCTAGCACCTTCTCTGTGCCTGGGAAGCAGAAGTGTTCACATTGCTTCGCAGAATCGCTTTTGTGCAGAAAACAGTAACACTTGTTCAGAACGAAAGAAAGCACAGAGCCCCAGATTTGCTGTTGTCCTGGAGAGCTTGCAGAGCACTGGGGAAAGGCAGGCAGAGAATTCCCTGCTAGCACCTTCTCTGTGCCTGTTCACATTGCTTCGCAGAATCGCTTTTGTGCAGAAAACACTAACACTTGTAGAGAACGAAAGAAAGCACAGAGCCCCAGATTTTATGTTGTCCTGGAGAGCTTGCAGAGCACTGGGGAAAGGCAGGCAGAGAATTCCCTGCTAGCACCTTCTCTGTGCCTGGGAAGCAGAAGTGTTCACATTGCTTCGCAGAATCGCTTTTGTGCAGAAAACAGTAACACTTGTTCAGAACGAAAGAAAGCACAGAGCCCCAGATTTTATGTTGTCCTGGAGAGCTTGCAGAGCACTGGGGAAAGGCAGGCAGAGAATTCCCTGCTAGCACCTTCTCTGTGCCTGGGAAGCAGAAGTGTTCACATTGCTTCGCAGAATCGCTTTTGTGCAGAAAACAGTAACACTTGTTCAGAACAAAAGAAAGCACAGAGCCCCAGATTTTATGTTGTCCTGGAGAGCTTGCAGAGCACTGGGGAAAGGCAGGCAGAGAATTCCCTGCTAGCACCTTCTCTGTGCCTGGGAAGCAGAAGTGTTCACATTGCTTCGCAGAATCGCTTTTGTGCAGAAAACAGTAACACTTGTTCAGAACGAAAGAAAGCACAGAGCCCCAGATTTGCTGTTGTCCTGGAGAGCTTGCAGAGCACTGGGGAAAGGCAGGCAGAGAATTCCCTGCTAGCACCTTCTCTGTGCCTGGGAAGCAGAAGTGTTCACATTGCTTCGTAGAATCGCTTTTGTGCAGAAAACAGTAACACTTGTTCAGAACGAAAGAAAGCACAGAGCCCCAGATTTTATGTTGTCCTGGAGAGCTTGCAGAGCACTGGGGAAAGGCAGGCAGAGAATTCCCTGCTAGCACCTTCTCTGTGCCTGTTCACATTGCTTCGCAGAATCGCTTTTGTGCAGAAAACACTAACACTTGTAGAGAACGAAAGAAAGCACAGAGCCCCAGATTTTATGTTGTCCTGGAGAGCTTGCAGAGCACTGGGGAAAGGCAGGCAGAGAATTCCCTGCTAGCACCTTCTCTGTGCCTGGGAAGCAGAAGTGTTCACATTGCTTCTCAGAATCGCTTTTGTGCAGAAAACAGTAACACTTGTTCAGAACGAAAGAAAGCACAGAGCCCCAGATTTGCTGTTGTCCTGGAGAGCTTGCAGAGCACTGGGGAAAGGCAGGCAGAGAATTCCCTGCTAGCACCTTCTCTGTGCCTGGGAAGCAGAAGTGTTCACATTGCTTCGCAGAATCGCTTTTGTGCAGAAAACAGTAACACTTGTTCAGAACGAAAGAAAGCACAGAGCCCCAGATTTTATGTTGTCCTGGAGAGCTTGCAGAGCACTGGGGAAAGGCAGGCAGAGAATTCCCTGCTAGCACCTTCTCTGTGCCTGGGAAGCAGAAGTGTTCACATTGCTTCGCAGAATCGCTTTTGTGCAGAAAACAGTAACACTTGTTCAGAACGAAAGAAAGCACAGAGCCCCAGATTTTATGTTGTCCTGGAGAGCTTGCAGAGCACTGGGGAAAGGCAGGCAGAGAATTCCCTGCTAGCACCTTCTCTGTGCCTGGGAAGCAGAAGTGTTCACATTGCTTCGCAGAATCGCTTTTGTGCAGAAAACAGTAACACTTGTTCAGAACGAAAGAAAGCACAGAGCCCCAGATTTTATGTTGTCCTGGAGAGCTTGCAGAGCACTGGGGAAAGGCAGGCAGAGAATTCCCTGCTAGCACCTTCTCTGTGCCTGGGAAGCAGAAGTGTTCACATTGCTTCGCAGAATCGCTTTTGTGCAGAAAACAGTAACACTTGTTCAGAACGAAAGAAAGCACAGAGCCCCAGATTTTATGTTGTCCTGGAGAGCTTGCAGAGCACTGGGGAAAGGCAGGCAGAGAATTCCCTGCTAGCACCTTCTCTGTGCCTGGGAAGCAGAAGTGTTCACATTGCTTCGCAGAATCGCTTTTGTGCAGAAAACAGTAACACTTGTTCAGAACGAAAGAAAGCACAGAGCCCCAGATTTGCTGTTGTCCTGGAGAGCTTGCAGAGCACTGGGGAAAGGCAGGCAGAGAATTCCCTGCTAGCACCTTCTCTGTGCCTGTTCACACTGCTTCGCAGAATCGCTTTTGTGCAGAAAACAGTAACACTTGTTCAGAACGAAAGAAAGCACAGAGCCCCAGATTTGCTGTTGTCCTGGAGAGCTTGCAGAGCACTGGGGAAAGGCAGGCAGAGAATTCCCTGCTAGCACCTTCTCTGTGCCTGGGAAGCAGAAGTGTTCACATTGCTTCGCAGAATCGCTTTTGTGCAGAAAACAGTAACACTTGTTCAGAACGAAAGAAAGCACAGAGCCCCAGATTTGCTGTTGTCCTGGAGAGCTTGCAGAGCACTGGGGAAAGGCAGGCAGAGAATTCCCTGCTAGCACCTTCTCTGTGCCTGTTCACATTGCTTCGCAGAATCGCTTTTGTGCAGAAAACACTAACACTTGTAGAGAACGAAAGAAAGCACAGAGCCCCAGATTTTATGTTGTCCTGGAGAGCTTGCAGAGCACTGGGGAAAGGCAGGCAGAGAATTCCCTGCTAGCACCTTCTCTGTGCCTGGGAAGCAGAAGTGTTCACATTGCTTCGCAGAATCGCTTTTGTGCAGAAAACAGTAACACTTGTTCAGAACGAAAGAAAGCACAGAGCCCCAGATTTTATGTTGTCCTGGAGAGCTTGCAGAGCACTGGGGAAAGGCAGGCAGAGAATTCCCTGCTAGCACCTTCTCTGTGCCTGGGAAGCAGAAGTGTTCACATTGCTTCGCAGAATCGCTTTTGTGCAGAAAACAGTAACACTTGTTCAGAACAAAAGAAAGCACAGAGCCCCAGATTTTATGTTGTCCTGGAGAGCTTGCAGAGCACTGGGGAAAGGCAGGCAGAGAATTCCCTGCTAGCACCTTCTCTGTGCCTGGGAAGCAGAAGTGTTCACATTGCTTCGCAGAATCGCTTTTGTGCAGAAAACAGTAACACTTGTTCAGAACGAAAGAAAGCACAGAGCCCCAGATTTGCTGTTGTCCTGGAGAGCTTGCAGAGCACTGGGGAAAGGCAGGCAGAGAATTCCCTGCTAGCACCTTCTCTGTGCCTGGGAAGCAGAAGTGTTCACATTGCTTCGTAGAATCGCTTTTGTGCAGAAAACAGTAACACTTGTTCAGAACGAAAGAAAGCACAGAGCCCCAGATTTTATGTTGTCCTGGAGAGCTTGCAGAGCACTGGGGAAAGGCAGGCAGAGAATTCCCTGCTAGCACCTTCTCTGTGCCTGGGAAGCAGAAGTGTTCACATTGCTTCGCAGAATCGCTTTTGTGCAGAAAACATTAACACTTGTTCAGAACAAAAGAAAGCACAGAGCCCCAGATTTACTGTTGTCCTGGAGAGCTTGCAGAGCACTGGGGAAAGGCAGGCAGAGAATTCCCTGCTAGCACCTTCTCTGTGCCTGTTCACACTGCTTCGCAGAATCGCTTTTGTGCAGAAAACACTAACACTTGTTCAGAACGAAAGGAATCACAGAGCCCCAGATTTAATGTTGTCCTGGAGAGCTTGCAGAGCACTGGGGAAAGGCAGGCAGAGAATTCCCTGCTAGCACCTTCTCTGTGCCTGGGAAGCAGAAGTGTTCACATTGCTTCGCAGAATCGCTTTTGTGCAGAAAACAGTAACACTTGTTCAGAACGAAAGAAAGCACAGAGCCCCAGATTTTATGTTGTCCTGGAGAGCTTGCAGAGCACTGGGGAAAGGCAGGCAGAGAATTCCCTGCTAGCACCTTCTCTGTGCCTGGGAAGCAGAAGTGTTCACATTGCTTCGCAGAATCGCTTTTGTGCAGAAAACAGTAACACTTGTTCAGAACGAAAGAAAGCACAGAGCCCCAGATTTTATGTTGTCCTGGAGAGCTTGCAGAGCACTGGGGAAAGGCAGGCAGAGAATTCCCTGCTAGCACCTTCTCTGTGCCTGGGAAGCAGAAGTGTTCACATTGCTTCGCAGAATCGCTTTTGTGCAGAAAACAGTAACACTTGTTCAGAACGAAAGAAAGCACAGAGCCCCAGATTTTATGTTGTCCTGGAGAGCTTGCAGAGCACTGGGGAAAGGCAGGCAGAGAATTCCCTGCTAGCACCTTCTCTGTGCCTGGGAAGCAGAAGTGTTCACATTGCTTCGCAGAATCGCTTTTGTGCAGAAAACAGTAACACTTGTTCAGAACGAAAGAAAGCACAGAGCCCCAGATTTGCTGTTGTCCTGGAGAGCTTGCAGAGCACTGGGGAAAGGCAGGCAGAGAATTCCCTGCTAGCACCTTCTCTGTGCCTGTTCACACTGCTTCGCAGAATCGCTTTTGTGCAGAAAACACTAACACTTGTTCAGAACGAAAGGAATCACAGAGCCCCAGATTTGCTGTTGTCCTGGAGAGCTTGCAGAGCACTGGGGAAAGGCAGGCAGAGAATTCCCTGCTAGCACCTTCTCTGTGCCTGGGAAGCAGAAGTGTTCACATTGCTTCGCAGAATCGCTTTTGTGCAGAAAACAGTAACACTTGTTCAGAACGAAAGAAAGCACAGAGCCCCAGATTTGCTGTTGTCCTGGAGAGCTTGCAGAGCACTGGGGAAAGGCAGGCAGAGAATTCCCTGCTAGCACCTTCTCTGTGCCTGGGAAGCAGAAGTGTTCACATTGCTTCGCAGAATCGCTTTTGTGCAGAAAACAGTAACACTTGTTCAGAACGAAAGAAAGCACAGAGCCCCAGATTTGCTGTTGTCCTGGAGAGCTTGCAGAGCACTGGGGAAAGGCAGGCAGAGAATTCCCTGCTAGCACCTTCTCTGTGCCTGGGAAGCAGAAGTGTTCACATTGCTTCGCAGAATCGCTTTTGTGCAGAAAACAGTAACACTTGTTCAGAACGAAAGAAAGCACAGAGCCCCAGATTTTATGTTGTCCTGGAGAGCTTGCAGAGCACTGGGGAAAGGCAGGCAGAGAATTCCCTGCTAGCACCTTCTCTGTGCCTGGGAAGCAGAAGTGTTCACATTGCTTGGCAGAATCGCTTTTGTGCAGAAAACAGTAACACTTGTTCAGAACGAAAGAAAGCACAGAGCCCCAGATTTTATGTTGTCCTGGAGAGCTTGCAGAGCACTGGGGAAAGGCAGGCAGAGAATTCCCTGCTAGCACCTTCTCTGTGCCTGGGAAGCAGAAGTGTTCACATTGCTTCGCAGAATCGCTTTTGTGCAGAAAACAGTAACACTTGTTCAGAACGAAAGAAAGCACAGAGCCCCAGATTTTATGTTGTCCTGGAGAGCTTGCAGAGCACTGGGGAAAGGCAGGCAGAGAATTCCCTGCTAGCACCTTCTCTGTGCCTGGGAAGCAGAAGTGTTCACATTGCTTCGCAGAATCGCTTTTGTGCAGAAAACAGTAACACTTGTTCAGAACGAAAGAAAGCACAGAGCCCCAGATTTTATGTTGTCCTGGAGAGCTTGCAGAGCACTGGGGAAAGGCAGGCAGAGAATTCCCTGCTAGCACCTTCTCTGTGCCTGGGAAGCAGAAGTGTTCACATTGCTTCGCAGAATGGCTTTTGTGCAGAAAACAGTAACACTTGTTCAGAACGAAAGAAAGCACAGAGCCCCAGATTTTATGTTGTCCTGGAGAGCTTGCAGAGCACTGGGGAAAGGCAGGCAGAGAATTCCCTGCTAGCACCTTCTCTGTGCCTGGGAAGCAGAAGTGTTCACATTGCTTCGCAGAATCGCTTTTGTGCAGAAAACAGTAACACTTGTTCAGAACGAAAGAAAGCACAGAGCCCCAGATTTTATGTTGTCCTGGAGAGCTTGCAGAGCACTGGGGAAAGGCAGGCAGAGAATTCCCTGCTAGCACCTTCTCTGTGCCTGGGAAGCAGAAGTGTTCACATTGCTTCGCAGAATCGCTTTTGTGCAGAAAACAGTAACACTTGTTCAGAACGAAAGAAAGCACAGAGCCCCAGATTTTATGTTGTCCTGGAGAGCTTGCAGAGCACTGGGGAAAGGCAGGCAGAGAATTCCCTGCTAGCACCTTCTCTGTGCCTGGGAAGCAGAAGTGTTCACATTGCTTCGCAGAATCGCTTTTGTGCAGAAAACAGTAACACTTGTTCAGAACGAAAGAAAGCACAGAGCCCCAGATTTTATGTTGTCCTGGAGAGCTTGCAGAGCACTGGGGAAAGGCAGGCAGAGAATTCCCTGCTAGCACCTTCTCTGTGCCTGGGAAGCAGAAGTGTTCACATTGCTTCGCAGAATCGCTTTTGTGCAGAAAACAGTAACACTTGTTCAGAACGAAAGAAAGCACAGAGCCCCAGATTTGCTGTTGTCCTGGAGAGCTTGCAGAGCACTGGGGAAAGGCAGGCAGAGAATTCCCTGCTAGCACCTTCTCTGTGCCTGTTCACATTGCTTCGCAGAATCGCTTTTGTGCAGAAAACACTAACACTTGTAGAGAACGAAAGAAAGCACAGAGCCCCAGATTTGCTGTTGTCCTGGAGAGCTTGCAGAGCACTGGGGAAAGGCAGGCAGAGAATTCCCTGCTAGCACCTTCTCTGTGCCTGTTCACACTGCTTCGCAGAATCGCTTTTGTGCAGAAAACACTAACACTTGTTCAGAACGAAAGGAATCACAGAGCCCCAGATTTAATGTTGTCCTGGAGAGCTTGCAGAGCACTGGGGAAAGGCAGGCAGAGAATTCCCTGCTAGCACCTTCTCTGTGCCTGGGAAGCAGAAGTGTTCACATTGCTTCGCAGAATCGCTTTTGTGCAGAAAACAGTAACACTTGTTCAGAACGAAAGAAAGCACAGAGCCCCAGATTTGCTGTTGTCCTGGAGAGCTTGCAGAGCACTGGGGAAAGGCAGGCAGAGAATTCCCTGCTAGCACCTTCTCTGTGCCTGGGAAGCAGAAGTGTTCACATTGCTTCGCAGAATCGCTTTTGTGCAGAAAACAGTAACACTTGTTCAGAACAAAAGAAAGCACAGAGCCGCAGATTTTATGTTCTCCTGGAGAGCTTGCAGAGCACTGGGGAAAGGCAAGCAGAGAATTCACTGCTAGCACCTTCTCTGTGCCTGGGAAGCAGAAGTGTTCACATTGCTTCGCAGAATCGTTTTTGTGCAGAAAACAGTAACACTTGTTCAGAACGAAAGAAAGCACAGAGCCCCAGATTTTATGTTGTCCTGGAGAGCTTGCAGAGCACTGGGGAAAGGCAGGCAGAGAATTCCCTGCTAGCACCTTCTCTGTGCCTGGGAAGCAGAAGTGTTCACATTGCTTCGCAGAATCGCTTTTGTGCAGAAAACAGTAACACTTGTTCAGAACGAAAGAAAGCACAGAGCCCCAGATTTGCTGTTGTCCTGGAGAGCTTGCAGAGCACTGGGGAAAGGCAGGCAGAGAATTCCCTGCTAGCACCTTCTCTGTGCCTGTTCACACTGCTTCGCAGAATCGCTTTTGTGCAGAAAACACTAACACTTGTTCAGAACGAAAGGAATCACAGAGCCCCAGATTTGCTGTTGTCCTGGAGAGCTTGCAGAGCACTGGGGAAAGGCAGGCAGAGAATTCCCTGCTAGCACCTTCTCTGTGCCTGGGAAGCAGAAGTGTTCACATTGCTTCGCAGAATCGCTTTTGTGCAGAAAACAGTAACACTTGTTCAGAACGAAAGAAAGCACAGAGCCCCAGATTTGCTGTTGTCCTGGAGAGCTTGCAGAGCACTGGGGAAAGGCAGGCAGAGAATTCCCTGCTAGCACCTTCTCTGTGCCTGGGAAGCAGAAGTGTTCACATTGCTTCGCAGAATCGCTTTTGTGCAGAAAACAGTAACACTTGTTCAGAACGAAAGAAAGCACAGAGCCCCAGATTTGCTGTTGTCCTGGAGAGCTTGCAGAGCACTGGGGAAAGGCAGGCAGAGAATTCCCTGCTAGCACCTTCTCTGTGCCTGGGAAGCAGAAGTGTTCACATTGCTTCGCAGAATCGCTTTTGTGCAGAAAACAGTAACACTTGTTCAGAACGAAAGAAAGCACAGAGCCCCAGATTTTATGTTGTCCTGGAGAGCTTGCAGAGCACTGGGGAAAGGCAGGCAGAGAATTCCCTGCTAGCACCTTCTCTGTGCCTGGGAAGCAGAAGTGTTCACATTGCTTGGCAGAATCGCTTTTGTGCAGAAAACAGTAACACTTGTTCAGAACGAAAGAAAGCACAGAGCCCCAGATTTTATGTTGTCCTGGAGAGCTTGCAGAGCACTGGGGAAAGGCAGGCAGAGAATTCCCTGCTAGCACCTTCTCTGTGCCTGGGAAGCAGAAGTGTTCACATTGCTTCGCAGAATCGCTTTTGTGCAGAAAACAGTAACACTTGTTCAGAACGAAAGAAAGCACAGAGCCCCAGATTTTATGTTGTCCTGGAGAGCTTGCAGAGCACTGGGGAAAGGCAGGCAGAGAATTCCCTGCTAGCACCTTCTCTGTGCCTGGGAAGCAGAAGTGTTCACATTGCTTGGCAGAATCGCTTTTGTGCAGAAAACAGTAACACTTGTTCAGAACGAAAGAAAGCACAGAGCCCCAGATTTGCTGTTGTCCTGGAGAGCTTGCAGAGCACTGGGGAAAGGCAGGCAGAGAATTCCCTGCTAGCACCTTCTCTGTGCCTGGGAAGCACAAGTGTTCACATTGCTTCGCAGAATCGCTTTTGTGCAGAAAACAGTAACACTTGTTCAGAACGAAAGAAAGCACAGAGCCCCAGATTTTATGTTGTCCTGGAGAGCTTGCAGAGCACTGGGGAAAGGCAGGCAGAGAATTCCCTGCTAGCACCTTCTCTGTGCCTGGGAAGCAGAAGTGTTCACATTGCTTCGCAGAATCGCTTTTGTGCAGAAAACAGTAACACTTGTTCAGAACAAAAGAAAGCACAGAGCCCCAGATTTTATGTTGTCCTGGAGAGCTTGCAGAGCACTGGGGAAAGGCAGGCAGAGAATTCCCTGCTAGCACCTTCTCTGTGCCTGGGAAGCAGAAGTGTTCACATTGCTTCGCAGAATCGCTTTTGTGCAGAAAACAGTAACACTTGTTCAGAACGAAAGAAAGCACAGAGCCCCAGATTTTATGTTGTCCTGGAGAGCTTGCAGAGCACTGGGGAAAGGCAGGCAGAGAATTCCCTGCTAGCACCTTCTCTGTGCCTGGGAAGCAGAAGTGTTCACATTGCTTCGCAGAATCGCTTTTGTGCAGAAAACAGTAACACTTGTTCAGAACGAAAGAAAGCACAGAGCCCCAGATTTTATGTTGTCCTGGAGAGCTTGCAGAGCACTGGGGAAAGGCAGGCAGAGAATTCCCTGCTAGCACCTTCTCTGTGCCTGGGAAGCAGAAGTGTTCACATTGCTTCGCAGAATCGCTTTTGTGCAGAAAACAGTAACACTTGTTCAGAACGAAAGAAAGCACAGAGCCCCAGATTTTATGTTGTCCTGGAGAGCTTGCAGAGCACTGGGGAAAGGCAGGTAGAGAATTCCCTGCTAGCACCTTCTCTGTGCCTGGGAAGCAGAAGTGTTCACATTGCTTCGCAGAATCGCTTTTGTGCAGAAAACAGTAACACTTGTTCAGAACAAAAGAAAGCACAGAGCCCCGGATTTACTGTTGTCCTGGAGAGCTTGCAGAGCACTGGGGAAAGGCAGGCAGAGAATTCCCTGCTAGCACCTTCTCTGTGCCTGGGAAGCAGAAGTGTTCACATTGCTTCGCAGAATCGCTTTTGTGCAGAAAACAGTAACACTTGTTCAGAACGAAAGAAAGCACAGAGCCCCAGATTTGCTGTTGTCCTGGAGAGCTTGCAGAGCACTGGGGAAAGGCAGGCAGAGAATTCCCTGCTAGCACCTTCTCTGTGCCTGTTCACATTGCTTCGCAGACTCGCTTTTGTGCAGAAAACACTAACACTTGTTCAGAACGAAAGGAAGCACAGAGCCCCAGATTTTATGTTGTCCTGGAGAGCTTGCAGAGCACTGGGGAAAGGCAGGCAGAGAATTCCCTGCTAGCACCTTCTCTGTGCCTGGGAAGCAGAAGTGTTCACATTGCTTCGCAGAATCGCTTTTGTGCAGAAAACAGTAACACTTGTTCAGAACGAAAGAAAGCACAGAGCCCCAGATTTTATGTTGTCCTGGAGAGCTTGCAGAGCACTGGGGAAAGGCAGGCAGAGAATTCCCTGCTAGCACCTTCTCTGTGCCTGGGAAGCAGAAGTGTTCACATTGCTTCGCAGAATCGCTTTTGTGCAGAAAACAGTAACACTTGTTCAGAACAAAAGAAAGCACAGAGCCCCAGATTTTATGTTGTCCTGGAGAGCTTGCAGAGCACTGGGGAAAGGCAGGCAGAGAATTCCCTGCTAGCACCTTCTCTGTGCCTGGGAAGCAGAAGTGTTCACATTGCTTCGCAGAATCGCTTTTGTGCAGAAAACAGTAACACTTGTTCAGAACGAAAGAAAGCACAGAGCCCCAGATTTTATGTTGACCTGGAGAGCTTGCAGAGCACTGGGGAAAGGCAGGCAGAGAATTCCCTGCTAGCACCTTCTCTGTGCCTGGGAAGCAGAAGTGTTCACATTGCTTCGCAGAATCGCTTTTGTGCAGAAAACAGTAACACTTGTTCAGAACAAAAGAAAGCACAGAGCCCCAGATTTTATGTTCTCCTGGAGAGCTTGCAGAGCACTGGGGAAAGGCAAGCAGAGAATTCACTGCTAGCACCTTCTCTGTGCCTGGGAAGCAGAAGTGTTCACATTGCTTCGCAGAATCGTTTTTGTGCAGAAAACAGTAACACTTGTTCAGAACGAAAGAAAGCACAGAGCCCCAGATTTTATGTTGTCCTGGAGAGCTTGCAGAGCACTGGGGAAAGGCAGGCAGAGAATTCCCTGCTAGCACTTTCTCTGTGCCTGGGAAGCAGAAGTGTTCACATTGCTTCGCAGAATCGCTTTTGTGCAGAAAACAGTAACACTTGTTCAGAACGAAAGAAAGCACAGAGCCCCAGATTTTATGTTGTCCTGGAGAGCTTGCAGAGCACTGGGGAAAGGCAGGCAGAGAATTCCCTGCTAGCACCTTCTCTGTGCCTGTTCACACTGCTTCGCAGAATCGCTTTTGTGCAGAAAACAGTAACACTTGTTCAGAACGAAAGGAATCACAGAGCCCCAGATTTGCTGTTGTCCTGGAGAGCTTGCAGAGCACTGGGGAAAGGCAGGCAGAGAATTCCCTGCTAGCACCTTCTCTGTGCCTGGGAAGCAGAAGTGTTCACATTGCTTGGCAGAATCGCTTTTGTGCAGAAAACAGTAACACTTGTTCAGAACGAAAGAAAGCACAGAGCCCCAGATTTGCTGTTGTCCTGGAGAGCTTGCAGAGCACTGGGGAAAGGCAGGCAGAGAATTCCCTGCTAGCACCTTCTCTGTGCCTGGGAAGCAGAAGTGTTCACATTGCTTCGCAGAATCGCTTTTGTGCAGAAAACAGTAACACTTGTTCAGAACGAAAGAAAGCACAGAGCCCCAGATTTTATGTTGTCCTGGAGAGCTTGCAGAGCACTGGGGAAAGGCAGGCAGAGAATTCCCTGCTAGCACCTTCTCTGTGCCTGGGAAGCAGAAGTGTTCACATTGCTTGGCAGAATCGCTTTTGTGCAGAAAACAGTAACACTTGTTCAGAACGAAAGAAAGCACAGAGCCCCAGATTTTATGTTGTCCTGGAGAGCTTGCAGAGCACTGGGGAAAGGCAGGCAGAGAATTCCCTGCTAGCACCTTCTCTGTGCCTGGGAAGCAGAAGTGTTCACATTGCTTCGCAGAATCGCTTTTGTGCAGAAAACAGTAACACTTGTTCAGAACGAAAGAAAGCACAGAGCCCCAGATTTTATGTTGTCCTGGAGAGCTTGCAGAGCACTGGGGAAAGGCAGGCAGAGAATTCCCTGCTAGCACCTTCTCTGTGCCTGGGAAGCAGAAGTGTTCACATTGCTTCGCAGAATCGCTTTTGTGCAGAAAACAGTAACACTTGTTCAGAACAAAAGAAAGCACAGAGCCCCAGATTTTATGTTGTCCTGGAGAGCTTGCAGAGCACTGGGGAAAGGCAGGCAGAGAATTCCCTGCTAGCACCTTCTCTGTGCCTGGGAAGCAGAAGTGTTCACATTGCTTCGCAGAATCGCTTTTGTGCAGAAAACAGTAACACTTGTTCAGAACGAAAGAAAGCACAGAGCCCCAAATTTGCTGTTGTCCTGGAGAGCTTGCAGAGCACTGGGGAAAGGCAGGCAGAGAATTCCCTGCTAGCACCTTCTCTGTGCCTGGGAAGCAGAAGTGTTCACATTGCTTGGCAGAATCGCTTTTGTGCAGAAAACAGTAACACTTGTTCAGAACGAAAGAAAGCACAGAGCCCCAGATTTTATGTTGTCCTGGAGAGCTTGCAGAGCACTGGGGAAAGGCAGGCAGAGAATTCCCTGCTAGCACCTTCTCTGTGCCTGGGAAGCAGAAGTGTTCACATTGCTTCGCAGAATCGCTTTTGTGCAGAAAACAGTAACACTTGTTCAGAACGAAAGAAAGCACAGAGCCCCAGATTTTATGTTGTCCTGGAGAGCTTGCAGAGCACTGGGGAAAGGCAGGCAGAGAATTCCCTGCTAGCACCTTCTCTGTGCCTGGGAAGCAGAAGTGTTCACATTGCTTCGCAGAATCGCTTTTGTGCAGAAAACAGTAACACTTGTTCAGAACAAAAGAAAGCACAGAGCCCCAGATTTTATGTTGTCCTGGAGAGCTTGCAGAGCACTGGGGAAAGGCAGGCAGAGAATTCCCTGCTAGCACCTTCTCTGTGCCTGGGAAGCAGAAGTGTTCACATTGCTTCGCAGAATCGCTTTTGTGCAGAAAACAGTAACACTTGTTCAGAACGAAAGAAAGCACAGAGCCCCAGATTTTATGTTGTCCTGGAGAGCTTGCAGAGCACTGGGGAAAGGCAGGCAGAGAATTCCCTGCTAGCACCTTCTCTGTGCCTGGGAAGCAGAAGTGTTCACATTGCTTCGCAGAATCGCTTTTGTGCAGAAAACAGTAACACTTGTTCAGAACGAAAGAAAGCACAGAGCCCCAGATTTTATGTTGTCCTGGAGAGCTTGCAGAGCACTGGGGAAAGGCAGGCAGAGAATTCCCTGCTAGCACCTTCTCTGTGCCTGGGAAGCAGAAGTGTTCACATTGCTTCGCAGAATCGCTTTTGTGCAGAAAACAGTAACACTTGTTCAGAACGAAAGAAAGCACAGAGCCCCAGATTTTATGTTGTCCTGGAGAGCTTGCAGAGCACTGGGGAAAGGCAGGTAGAGAATTCCCTGCTAGCACCTTCTCTGTGCCTGGGAAGCAGAAGTGTTCACATTGCTTCGCAGAATCGCTTTTGTGCAGAAAACAGTAACACTTGTTCAGAACAAAAGAAAGCACAGAGCCCCGGATTTACTGTTGTCCTGGAGAGCTTGCAGAGCACTGGGGAAAGGCAGGCAGAGAATTCCCTGCTAGCACCTTCTCTGTGCCTGGGAAGCAGAAGTGTTCACATTGCTTCGCAGAATCGCTTTTGTGCAGAAAACAGTAACACTTGTTCAGAACGAAAGAAAGCACAGAGCCCCAGATTTGCTGTTGTCCTGGAGAGCTTGCAGAGCACTGGGGAAAGGCAGGTAGAGAATTCCCTGCTAGCACCTTCTCTGTGCCTGTTCACATTGCTTCGCAGACTCGCTTTTGTGCAGAAAACACTAACACTTGTTCAGAACGAAAGGAAGCACAGAGCCCCAGATTTTATGTTGTCCTGGAGAGCTTGCAGAGCACTGGGGAAAGGCAGGCAGAGAATTCCCTGCTAGCACCTTCTCTGTGCCTGGGAAGCAGAAGTGTTCACATTGCTTCGCAGAATCGCTTTTGTGCAGAAAACAGTAACACTTGTTCAGAACGAAAGAAAGCACAGAGCCCCAGATTTTATGTTGTCCTGGAGAGCTTGCAGAGCACTGGGGAAAGGCAGGCAGAGAATTCCCTGCTAGCACCTTCTCTGTGCCTGGGAAGCAGAAGTGTTCACATTGCTTCGCAGAATCGCTTTTGTGCAGAAAACAGTAACACTTGTTCAGAACAAAAGAAAGCACAGAGCCCCAGATTTTATGTTGTCCTGGAGAGCTTGCAGAGCACTGGGGAAAGGCAGGCAGAGAATTCCCTGCTAGCACCTTCTCTGTGCCTGGGAAGCAGAAGTGTTCACATTGCTTCGCAGAATCGCTTTTGTGCAGAAAACAGTAACACTTGTTCAGAACGAAAGAAAGCACAGAGCCCCAGATTTTATGTTGACCTGGAGAGCTTGCAGAGCACTGGGGAAAGGCAGGCAGAGAATTCCCTGCTAGCACCTTCTCTGTGCCTGGGAAGCAGAAGTGTTCACATTGCTTCGCAGAATCGCTTTTGTGCAGAAAACAGTAACACTTGTTCAGAACAAAAGAAAGCACAGAGCCCCAGATTTTATGTTCTCCTGGAGAGCTTGCAGAGCACTGGGGAAAGGCAAGCAGAGAATTCACTGCTAGCACCTTCTCTGTGCCTGGGAAGCAGAAGTGTTCACATTGCTTCGCAGAATCGTTTTTGTGCAGAAAACAGTAACACTTGTTCAGAACGAAAGAAAGCACAGAGCCCCAGATTTTATGTTGTCCTGGAGAGCTTGCAGAGCACTGGGGAAAGGCAGGCAGAGAATTCCCTGCTAGCACTTTCTCTGTGCCTGGGAAGCAGAAGTGTTCACATTGCTTCGCAGAATCGTTTTTGTGCAGAAAACAGTAACACTTGTTCAGAACGAAAGAAAGCACAGAGCCCCAGATTTTATGTTGTCCTGGAGAGCTTGCAGAGCACTGGGGAAAGGCAGGCAGAGAATTCCCTGCTAGCACCTTCTCTGTGCCTGTTCACACTGCTTCGCAGAATCGCTTTTGTGCAGAAAACACTAACACTTGTTCAGAACGAAAGGAATCACAGAGCCCCAGATTTGCTGTTGTCCTGGAGAGCTTGCAGAGCACTGGGGAAAGGCAGGCAGAGAATTCCCTGCTAGCACCTTCTCTGTGCCTGGGAAGCAGAAGTGTTCACATTGCTTCGCAGAATCGCTTTTGTGCAGAAAACAGTAACACTTGTTCAGAACGAAAGAAAGCACAGAGCCCCAGATTTGCTGTTGTCCTGGAGAGCTTGCAGAGCACTGGGGAAAGGCAGGCAGAGAATTCCCTGCTAGCACCTTCTCTGTGCCTGGGAAGCAGAAGTGTTCACATTGCTTCGTAGAATCGCTTTTGTGCAGAAAACAGTAACACTTGTTCAGAACGAAAGAAAGCACAGAGCCCCAGATTTTATGTTGTCCTGGAGAGCTTGCAGAGCACTGGGGAAAGGCAGGCAGAGAATTCCCTGCTAGCACCTTCTCTGTGCCTGGGAAGCAGAAGTGTTCACATTGCTTCGCAGAATCGCTTTTGTGCAGAAAACAGTAACACTTGTTCAGAACGAAAGAAAGCACAGAGCCCCAGATTTTATGTTGTCCTGGAGAGCTTGCAGAGCACTGGGGAAAGGCAGGCAGAGAATTCCCTGCTAGCACCTTCTCTGTGCCTGGGAAGCAGAAGTGTTCACATTGCTTCGCAGAATCGCTTTTGTGCAGAAAACAGTAACACTTGTTCAGAACGAAAGAAAGCACAGAGCCCCAGATTTTATGTTGTCCTGGAGAGCTTGCAGAGCACTGGGGAAAGGCAGGCAGAGAATTCCCTGCTAGCACCTTCTCTGTGCCTGGGAAGCAGAAGTGTTCACATTGCTTCGCAGAATCGCTTTTGTGCAGAAAACAGTAACACTTGTTCAGAACGAAAGAAAGCACAGAGCCCCAGATTTGCTGTTGTCCTGGAGAGCTTGCAGAGCACTGGGGAAAGGCAGGCAGAGAATTCCCTGCTAGCACCTTCTCTGTGCCTGGGAAGCAGAAGTGTTCACATTGCTTCGCAGAATCGCTTTTGTGCAGAAAACAGTAACACTTGTTCAGAACAAAAGAAAGCACAGAGCCCCAGATTTGCTGTTGTCCTGGAGAGCTTGCAGAGCACTGGGGAAAGGCAGGCAGAGAATTCCCTGCTAGCACCTTCTCTGTGCCTGGGAAGCAGAAGTGTTCACATTGCTTCGCAGAATCGCTTTTGTGCAGAAAACAGTAACACTTGTTCAGAACGAAAGAAAGCACAGAGCCCCAGATTTTATGTTGTCCTGGAGAGCTTGCAGAGCACTGGGGAAAGGCAGGCAGAGAATTCCCTGCTAGCACCTTCTCTGTGCCTGGGAAGCAGAAGTGTTCACATTGCTTCGCAGAATCGCTTTTGTGCAGAAAACAGTAACACTTGTTCAGAACGAAAGAAAGCACAGAGCCCCAGATTTGCTGTTGTCCTGGAGAGCTTGCAGAGCACTGGGGAAAGGCAGGCAGAGAATTCCCTGCTAGCACCTTCTCTGTGCCTGGGAAGCAGAAGTGTTCACATTGCTTCGCAGAATCGCTTTTGTGCAGAAAACAGTAACACTTGTTCAGAACGAAAGAAAGCACAGAGCCCCAGATTTTATGTTGTCCTGGAGAGCTTGCAGAGCACTGGGGAAAGGCAGGCAGAGAATTCCCTGCTAGCACCTTCTCTGTGCCTGGGAAGCAGAAGTGTTCACATTGCTTCGCAGAATCGCTTTTGTGCAGAAAACAGTAACACTTGTTCAGAACGAAAGAAAGCACAGAGCCCCAGATTTTATGTTGTCCTGGAGAGCTTGCAGAGCACTGGGGAAAGGCAGGTAGAGAATTCCCTGCTAGCACCTTCTCTGTGCCTGGGAAGCAGAAGTGTTCACATTGCTTCGCAGAATCGCTTTTGTGCAGAAAACAGTAACACTTGTTCAGAACGAAAGAAAGCACAGAGCCCCAGATTTTATGTTGTCCTGGAGAGCTTGCAGAGCACTGGGGAAAGGCAGGCAGAGAATTCCCTGCTAGCACCTTCTCTGTGCCTGGGAAGCAGAAGTGTTCACATTGCTTCGCAGAATCGCTTTTGTGCAGAAAACAGTAACACTTGTTCAGAACGAAAGAAAGCACAGAGCCCCAGATTTTATGTTGACCTGGAGAGCTTGCAGAGCACTGGGGAAAGGCAGGCAGAGAATTCCCTGCTAGCACCTTCTCTGTGCCTGGGAAGCAGAAGTGTTCACATTGCTTCGCAGAATCGCTTTTGTGCAGAAAACAGTAACACTTGTTCAGAACGAAAGAAAGCACAGAGCCCCAGATTTGCTGTTGTCCTGGAGAGCTTGCAGAGCACTGGGGAAAGGCAGGCAGAGAATTCCCTGCTAGCACCTTCTCTGTGCCTGGGAAGCAGAAGTGTTCACATTGCTTCGCAGAATCGCTTTTGTGCAGAAAACAGTAACACTTGTTCAGAACGAAAGAAAGCACAGAGCCCCAGATTTTATGTTGACCTGGAGAGCTTGCAGAGCACTGGGGAAAGGCAGGCAGAGAATTCCCTGCTAGCACCTTCTCTGTGCCTGGGAAGCAGAAGTGTTCACATTGCTTCGCAGAATCGCTTTTGTGCAGAAAACAGTAACACTTGTTCAGAACAAAAGAAAGCACAGAGCCCCAGATTTTATGTTCTCCTGGAGAGCTTGCAGAGCACTGGGGAAAGGCAAGCAGAGAATTCACTGCTAGCACCTTCTCTGTGCCTGGGAAGCAGAAGTGTTCACATTGCTTCGCAGAATCGTTTTTGTGCAGAAAACAGTAACACTTGTTCAGAACGAAAGAAAGCACAGAGCCCCAGATTTTATGTTGTCCTGGAGAGCTTGCAGAGCACTGGGGAAAGGCAGGCAGAGAATTCCCTGCTAGCACTTTCTCTGTGCCTGGGAAGCAGAAGTGTTCACATTGCTTCTCAGAATCGCTTTTGTGCAGAAAACAGTAACACTTGTTCAGAACGAAAGAAAGCACAGAGCCCCAGATTTTATGTTGTCCTGGAGAGCTTGCAGAGCACTGGGGAAAGGCAGGCAGAGAATTCCCTGCTAGCACCTTCTCTGTGCCTGTTCACACTGCTTCGCAGAATCGCTTTTGTGCAGAAAACACTAACACTTGTTCAGAACGAAAGGAATCACAGAGCCCCAGATTTGCTGTTGTCCTGGAGAGCTTGCAGAGCACTGGGGAAAGGCAGGCAGAGAATTCCCTGCTAGCACCTTCTCTGTGCCTGGGAAGCAGAAGTGTTCACATTGCTTCGCAGAATCGCTTTTGTGCAGAAAACAGTAACACTTGTTCAGAACGAAAGAAAGCACAGAGCCCCAGATTTGCTGTTGTCCTGGAGAGCTTGCAGAGCACTGGGGAAAGGCAGGCAGAGAATTCCCTGCTAGCACCTTCTCTGTGCCTGGGAAGCAGAAGTGTTCACATTGCTTCGTAGAATCGCTTTTGTGCAGAAAACAGTAACACTTGTTCAGAACGAAAGAAAGCACAGAGCCCCAGATTTTATGTTGTCCTGGAGAGCTTGCAGAGCACTGGGGAAAGGCAGGCAGAGAATTCCCTGCTAGCACCTTCTCTGTGCCTGGGAAGCAGAAGTGTTCACATTGCTTCGCAGAATCGCTTTTGTGCAGAAAACAGTAACACTTGTTCAGAACGAAAGAAAGCACAGAGCCCCAGATTTGCTGTTGTCCTGGAGAGCTTGCAGAGCACTGGGGAAAGGCAGGCAGAGAATTCCCTGCTAGCACCTTCTCTGTGCCTGGGAAGCAGAAGTGTTCACATTGCTTCGCAGAATCGCTTTTGTGCAGAAAACACTAACACTTGTTCAGAACGAAAGAAAGCACAGAGCCCCAGATTTTATGTTGTCCTGGAGAGCTTGCAGAGCACTGGGGAAAGGCAGGCAGAGAATTCCCTGCTAGCACCTTCTCTGTGCCTGGGAAGCAGAAGTGTTCACATTGCTTCGCAGAATCGCTTTTGTGCAGAAAACAGTAACACTTGTTCAGAACGAAAGAAAGCACAGAGCCCCAGATTTGCTGTTGTCCTGGAGAGCTTGCAGAGCACTGGGGAAAGGCAGGCAGAGAATTCCCTGCTAGCACCTTCTCTGTGCCTGGGAAGCAGAAGTGTTCACATTGCTTCGCAGAATGGCTTTTGTGCAGAAAACAGTAACACTTGTTCAGAACGAAAGAAAGCACAGAGCCCCAGATTTTATGTTGTCCTGGAGAGCTTGCAGAGCACTGGGGAAAGGCAGGCAGAGAATTCCCTGCTAGCACCTTCTCTGTGCCTGGGAAGCAGAAGTGTTCACATTGCTTCGCAGAATCGCTTTTGTGCAGAAAACAGTAACACTTGTTCAGAACGAAAGAAAGCACAGAGCCCCAGATTTTATGTTGTCCTGGAGAGCTTGCAGAGCACTGGGGAAAGGCAGGTAGAGAATTCCCTGCTAGCACCTTCTCTGTGCCTGGGAAGCAGAAGTGTTCACATTGCTTCGCAGAATCGCTTTTGTGCAGAAAACAGTAACACTTGTTCAGAACAAAAGAAAGCACAGAGCCCCGGATTTACTGTTGTCCTGGAGAGCTTGCAGAGCACTGGGGAAAGGCAGGAAGAGAATTCCCTGCTAGCACCTTCTCTGTGCCTGGGAAGCAGAAGTGTTCACATTGCTTCGCAGAATCGCTGTTGTGCAGAAAACAGTAACACTTGTTCAGAACGAAAGAAAGCACAGAGCCCCAGATTTTATGTTGTCCTGGAGAGCTTGCAGAGCACTGGGGAAAGGCAGGCAGAGAATTCCCTGCTAGCACCTTCTCTGTGCCTGTTCACATTGCTTCGCAGACTCGCTTTTGTGCAGAAAACACTAACACTTGTTCAGAACGAAAGGAAGCACAGAGCCCCAGATTTTATGTTGTCCTGGAGAGCTTGCAGAGCACTGGGGAAAGGCAGGCAGAGAATTCCCTGCTAGCACCTTCTCTGTGCCTGGGAAGCAGAAGTGTTCACATTGCTTCGCAGAATCGCTTTTGTGCAGAAAACAGTAACACTTGTTCAGAACGAAAGAAAGCACAGAGCCCCAGATTTTATGTTGTCCTGGAGAGCTTGCAGAGCACTGGGGAAAGGCAGGCAGAGAATTCCCTGCTAGCACCTTCTCTGTGCCTGGGAAGCAGAAGTGTTCACATTGCTTCGCAGAATCGCTTTTGTGCAGAAAACAGTAACACTTGTTCAGAACAAAAGAAAGCACAGAGCCCCAGATTTTATGTTGTCCTGGAGAGCTTGCAGAGCACTGGGGAAAGGCAGGCAGAGAATTCCCTGCTAGCACCTTCTCTGTGTCTGTTCACACTGCTTCGCAGAATCGCTTTTGTGCAGAAAACAGTAACACTTGTTCAGAACGAAAGAAAGCACAGAGCCCCGGATTTACTGTTGTCCTGGAGAGCTTGCAGAGCACTGGGGAAAGGCAGGCAGAGAATTCCCTGCTAGCACCTTCTCTGTGCCTGGGAAGCAGAAGTGTTCACATTGCTTCGCAGAATCGCTTTTGTGCAGAAAACAGTAACACTTGTTCAGAACGAAAGAAAGCACAGAGCCCCAGATTTTATGTTGTCCTGGAGAGCTTGCAGAGCACTGGGGAAAGGCAGGCAGAGAATTCCCTGCTAGCACCTTCTCTGTGCCTGGGAAGCAGAAGTGTTCACATTGCTTCGCAGAATCGCTTTTGTGCAGAAAACAGTAACACTTGTTCAGAACGAAAGAAAGCACAGAGCCCCAGATTTTATGTTGTCCTGGAGAGCTTGCAGAGCACTGGGGAAAGGCAGGCAGAGAATTCCCTGCTAGCACCTTCTCTGTGCCTGGGAAGCAGAAGTGTTCACATTGCTTCGCAGAATCGCTTTTGTGCAGAAAACAGTAACACTTGTTCAGAACGAAAGAAAGCACAGAGCCCCAGATTTTATGTTGTCCTGGAGAGCTTGCAGAGCACTGGGGAAAGGCAGGCAGAGAATTCCCTGCTAGCACCTTCTCTGTGCCTGGGAAGCAGAAGTGTTCACATTGCTTGGCAGAATCGCTTTTGTGCAGAAAACAGTAACACTTGTTCAGAACGAAAGAAAGCACAGAGCCCCAGATTTTATGTTGTCCTGGAGAGCTTGCAGAGCACTGGGGAAAGGCAGGCAGAGAATTCCCTGCTAGCACCTTCTCTGTGCCTGGGAAGCAGAAGTGTTCACATTGCTTCGCAGAATCGCTTTTGTGCAGAAAACAGTAACACTTGTTCAGAACAAAAGAAAGCACAGAGCCCCAGATTTTATGTTGTCCTGGAGAGCTTGCAGAGCACTGGGGAAAGGCAGGCAGAGAATTCCCTGCTAGCACCTTCTCTGTGCCTGGGAAGCAGAAGTGTTCACATTGCTTCGCAGAATCGCTTTTGTGCAGAAAACAGTAACACTTGTTCAGAACGAAAGAAAGCACAGAGCCCCAGATTTGCTGTTGTCCTGGAGAGCTTGCAGAGCACTGGGGAAAGGCAGGCAGAGAATTCCCTGCTAGCACCTTCTCTGTGCCTGGGGAGCAGAAGTGTTCACATTGCTTCGCAGAATCGCTTTTGTGCAGAAAACAGTAACACTTGTTCAGAACGAATGAAAGCACAGAGCCCCAGATTTGCTGTTGTCCTGGAGAGCTTGCAGAGCACTGGGGAAAGGCAGGCAGAGAATTCCCTGCTAGCACCTTCTCTGTGCCTGTTCACATTGCTTCGCAGAATCGCTTTTGTGCAGAAAACAGTAACACTTGTTCAGAACGAAAGAAAGCACAGAGCCCCAGATTTTATGTTGTCCTGGAGAGCTTGCAGAGCACTGGGGAAAGGCAGGCAGAGAATTCCCTGCTAGCACTTTCTCTGTGCCTGGGAAGCAGAAGTGTTCACATTGCTTCGCAGAATCGCTTTTGTGCAGAAAACAGTAACACTTGTTCAGAACGAAAGAAAGCACAGAGCCCCAGATTTGCTGTTGTCCTGGAGAGCTTGCAGAGCACTGGGGAAAGGCAGGCAGAGAATTCCCTGCTAGCACCTTCTCTGTGCCTGTTCACATTGCTTCGCAGAATCGCTTTTGTGCAGAAAACAGTAACACTTGTTCAGAACGAAAGAAAGCACAGAGCCCCAGATTTTATGTTGTCCTGGAGAGCTTGCAGAGCACTGGGGAAAGGCAGGCAGAGAATTCCCTGCTAGCACCTTCTCTGTGCCTGGGAAGCAGAAGTGTTCACATTGCTTCGCAGAATCGCTTTTGTGCAGAAAACAGTAACACTTGTTCAGAACGAAAGAAAGCACAGAGCCCCAGATTTTATGTTGTCCTGGAGAGCTTGCAGAGCACTGGGGAAAGGCAGGCAGAGAATTCCCTGCTAGCACCTTCTCTGTGCCTGGGAAGCAGAAGTGTTCACATTGCTTCGCAGAATCGCTTTTGTGCAGAAAACAGTAACACTTGTTCAGAACGAAAGAAAGCACAGAGCCCCAGATTTTATGTTGTCCTGGAGAGCTTGCAGAGCACTGGGGAAAGGCAGGCAGAGAATTCCCTGCTAGCACCTTCTCTGTGCCTGGGAAGCAGAAGTGTTCACATTGCTTCGCAGAATCGCTTTTGTGCAGAAAACAGTAACACTTGTTCAGAACGAAAGAAAGCACAGAGCCCCAAATTTGCTGTTGTCCTGGAGAGCTTGCAGAGCACTGGGGAAAGGCAGGCAGAGAATTCCCTGCTAGCACCTTCTCTGTGCCTGGGAAGCAGAAGTGTTCACATTGCTTCGCAGAATCGCTTTTGTGCAGAAAACAGTAACACTTGTTCAGAACGAAAGAAAGCACAGAGCCCCAGATTTTATGTTGTCCTGGAGAGCTTGCAGAGCACTGGGGAAAGGCAGGCAGAGAATTCCCTGCTAGCACCTTCTCTGTGCCTGGGAAGCAGAAGTGTTCACATTGCTTCGCAGAATCGCTTTTGTGCAGAAAACAGTAACACTTGTTCAGAACAAAAGAAAGCACAGAGCCCCAGATTTTATGTTGTCCTGGAGAGCTTGCAGAGCACTGGGGAAAGGCAGGTAGAGAATTCCCTGCTAGCACCTTCTCTGTGCCTGGGAAGCAGAAGTGTTCACATTGCTTCGCAGAATCGCTTTTGTGCAGAAAACAGTAACACTTGTTCAGAACGAAAGAAAGCACAGAGCCCCAGATTTGCTGTTGTCCTGGAGAGCTTGCAGAGCACTGGGGAAAGGCAGGCAGAGAATTCCCTGCTAGCACCTTCTCTGTGCCTGTTCACACTGCTTCGCAGAATCGCTTTTGTGCAGAAAACAGTAACACTTGTTCAGAACGAAAGGAATCACAGAGCCCCAGATTTTATGTTGTCCTGGAGAGCTTGCAGAGCACTGGGGAAAGGCAGGCAGAGAATTCCCTGCTAGCACCTTCTCTGTGCCTGGGAAGCAGAAGTGTTCACATTGCTTCGCAGAATCGCTTTTGTGCAGAAAACAGTAACACTTGTTCAGAACAAAAGAAAGCACAGAGCCCCAGATTTGCTGTTGTCCTGGAGAGCTTGCAGAGCACTGGGGAAAGGCAGGCAGAGAATTCCCTGCTAGCACCTTCTCTGTGCCTGTTCACATTGCTTCGCAGAATCGCTTTTGTGCAGAAAACACTAACACTTGTAGAGAACGAAAGAAAGCACAGAGCCCCAGATTTTATGTTGTCCTGGAGAGCTTGCAGAGCACTGGGGAAAGGCAGGCAGAGAATTCCCTGCTAGCACCTTCTCTGTGCCTGGGAAGCAGAAGTGTTCACATTGCTTCTCAGAATCGCTTTTGTGCAGAAAACAGTAACACTTGTTCAGAACGAAAGAAAGCACAGAGCCCCAGATTTTATGTTGTCCTGGAGAGCTTGCAGAGCACTGGGGAAAGGCAGGCAGAGAATTCCCTGCTAGCACCTTCTCTGTGCCTGGGAAGCAGAAGTGTTCACATTGCTTCGCAGAATCGCTTTTGTGCAGAAAACAGTAACACTTGTTCAGAACGAAAGAAAGCACAGAGCCCCAGATTTTATGTTGTCCTGGAGAGCTTGCAGAGCACTGGGGAAAGGCAGGCAGAGAATTCCCTGCTAGCACCTTCTCTGTGCCTGGGAAGCAGAAGTGTTCACATTGCTTCGCAGAATCGCTTTTGTGCAGAAAACAGTAACACTTGTTCAGAACGAAAGAAAGCACAGAGCCCCAGATTTTATGTTGTCCTGGAGAGCTTGCAGAGCACTGGGGAAAGGCAGGCAGAGAATTCCCTGCTAGCACCTTCTCTGTGCCTGTTCACACTGCTTCGCAGAATCGCTTTTGTGCAGAAAACAGTAACACTTGTTCAGAACAAAAGAAAGCACAGAGCCCCAGATTTGCTGTTGTCCTGGAGAGCTTGCAGAGCACTGGGGAAAGGCAGGCAGAGAATTCCCTGCTAGCACCTTCTCTGTGCCTGGGAAGCAGAAGTGTTCACATTGCTTCGCAGAATCGCTTTTGTGCAGAAAACAGTAACACTTGTTCAGAACGAAAGAAAGCACAGAGCCCCAGATTTGCTGTTGTCCTGGAGAGCTTGCAGAGCACTGGGGAAAGGCAGGCAGAGAATTCCCTGCTAGCACCTTCTCTGTGCCTGGGAAGCAGAAGTGTTCACATTGCTTCGCAGAATCGCTTTTGTGCAGAAAACAGTAACACTTGTTCAGAACGAAAGAAAGCACAGAGCCCCAAATTTGCTGTTGTCCTGGAGAGCTTGCAGAGCACTGGGGAAAGGCAGGCAGAGAATTCCCTGCTAGCACCTTCTCTGTGCCTGGGAAGCAGAAGTGTTCACATTGCTTCGCAGAATCGCTTTTGTGCAGAAAACAGTAACACTTGTTCAGAACGAAAGAAAGCACAGAGCCCCAGATTTTATGTTGTCCTGGAGAGCTTGCAGAGCACTGGGGAAAGGCAGGCAGAGAATTCCCTGCTAGCACCTTCTCTGTGCCTGGGAAGCAGAAGTGTTCACATTGCTTCGCAGAATCGCTTTTGTGCAGAAAACAGTAACACTTGTTCAGAACAAAAGAAAGCACAGAGCCCCAGATTTTATGTTGTCCTGGAGAGCTTGCAGAGCACTGGGGAAAGGCAGGTAGAGAATTCCCTGCTAGCACCTTCTCTGTGCCTGGGAAGCAGAAGTGTTCACATTGCTTCGCAGAATCGCTTTTGTGCAGAAAACAGTAACACTTGTTCAGAACGAAAGAAAGCACAGAGCCCCAGATTTGCTGTTGTCCTGGAGAGCTTGCAGAGCACTGGGGAAAGGCAGGCAGAGAATTCCCTGCTAGCACCTTCTCTGTGCCTGTTCACACTGCTTCGCAGAATCGCTTTTGTGCAGAAAACAGTAACACTTGTTCAGAACGAAAGGAATCACAGAGCCCCAGATTTTATGTTGTCCTGGAGAGCTTGCAGAGCACTGGGGAAAGGCAGGCAGAGAATTCCCTGCTAGCACCTTCTCTGTGCCTGGGAAGCAGAAGTGTTCACATTGCTTCGCAGAATCGCTTTTGTGCAGAAAACAGTAACACTTGTTCAGAACAAAAGAAAGCACAGAGCCCCAGATTTGCTGTTGTCCTGGAGAGCTTGCAGAGCACTGGGGAAAGGCAGGCAGAGAATTCCCTGCTAGCACCTTCTCTGTGCCTGTTCACATTGCTTCGCAGAATCGCTTTTGTGCAGAAAACACTAACACTTGTAGAGAACGAAAGAAAGCACAGAGCCCCAGATTTTATGTTGTCCTGGAGAGCTTGCAGAGCACTGGGGAAAGGCAGGCAGAGAATTCCCTGCTAGCACCTTCTCTGTGCCTGGGAAGCAGAAGTGTTCACATTGCTTCTCAGAATCGCTTTTGTGCAGAAAACAGTAACACTTGTTCAGAACGAAAGAAAGCACAGAGCCCCAGATTTTATGTTGTCCTGGAGAGCTTGCAGAGCACTGGGGAAAGGCAGGCAGAGAATTCCCTGCTAGCACCTTCTCTGTGCCTGGGAAGCAGAAGTGTTCACATTGCTTCGCAGAATCGCTTTTGTGCAGAAAACAGTAACACTTGTTCAGAACGAAAGAAAGCACAGAGCCCCAGATTTTATGTTGTCCTGGAGAGCTTGCAGAGCACTGGGGAAAGGCAGGCAGAGAATTCCCTGCTAGCACCTTCTCTGTGCCTGGGAAGCAGAAGTGTTCACATTGCTTCGCAGAATCGCTTTTGTGCAGAAAACAGTAACACTTGTTCAGAACGAAAGAAAGCACAGAGCCCCAGATTTTATGTTGTCCTGGAGAGCTTGCAGAGCACTGGGGAAAGGCAGGCAGAGAATTCCCTGCTAGCACCTTCTCTGTGCCTGGGAAGCAGAAGTGTTCACATTGCTTCGCAGAATCGCTTTTGTGCAGAAAACAGTAACACTTGTTCAGAACGAAAGAAAGCACAGAGCCCCAGATTTTATGTTGTCCTGGAGAGCTTGCAGAGCACTGGGGAAAGGCAGGCAGAGAATTCCCTGCTAGCACCTTCTCTGTGCCTGTTCACACTGCTTCGCAGAATCGCTTTTGTGCAGAAAACAGTAACACTTGTTCAGAACAAAAGAAAGCACAGAGCCCCAGATTTGCTGTTGTCCTGGAGAGCTTGCAGAGCACTGGGGAAAGGCAGGCAGAGAATTCCCTGCTAGCACCTTCTCTGTGCCTGGGAAGCAGAAGTGTTCACATTGCTTCGCAGAATCGCTTTTGTGCAGAAAACAGTAACACTTGTTCAGAACGAAAGAAAGCACAGAGCCCCAGATTTGCTGTTGTCCTGGAGAGCTTGCAGAGCACTGGGGAAAGGCAGGCAGAGAATTCCCTGCTAGCACCTTCTCTGTGCCTGTTCACATTGCTTCGCAGAATCGCTTTTGTGCAGAAAACACTAACACTTGTAGAGAACGAAAGAAAGCACAGAGCCCCAGATTTTATGTTGTCCTGGAGAGCTTGCAGAGCACTGGGGAAAGGCAGGCAGAGAATTCCCTGCTAGCACCTTCTCTGTGCCTGGGAAGCAGAAGTGTTCACATTGCTTCGCAGAATCGCTTTTGTGCAGAAAACAGTAACACTTGTTCAGAACAAAAAAAAGCACAGAGCCCCAGATTTACTGTTGTCCTGGAGAGCTTGCAGAGCACTGGGGAAAGGCAGGCAGAGAATTCCCTGCTAGCACCTTCTCTGTGCCTGGGGAGCAGAAGTGTTCACATTGCTTCGCAGAATCGCTTTTGTGCAGAAAACAGTAACACTTGTTCAGAACGAAAGAAAGCACAGAGCCCCAGATTTTATGTTGTCCTGGAGAGCTTGCAGAGCACTGGGGAAAGGCAGGCAGAGAATTCCCTGCTAGCACCTTCTCTGTGCCTGGGAAGCAGAAGTGTTCACATTGCTTCGCAGAATCGCTTTTGTGCAGAAAACAGTAACACTTGTTCAGAACGAAAGAAAGCACAGAGCCCCAGATTTTATGTTGTCCTGGAGAGCTTGCAGAGCACTGGGGAAAGGCAGGCAGAGAATTCCCTGCTAGCACCTTCTCTGTGCCTGGGAAGCAGAAGTGTTCACATTGCTTCGCAGAATCGCTTTTGTGCAGAAAACAGTAACACTTGTTCAGAACGAAAGAAAGCACAGAGCCCCAGATTTTATGTTGTCCTGGAGAGCTTGCAGAGCACTGGGGAAAGGCAGGCAGAGAATTCCCTGCTAGCACCTTCTCTGTGCCTGGGAAGCAGAAGTGTTCACATTGCTTCGCAGAATCGCTTTTGTGCAGAAAACAGTAACACTTGTTCAGAACGAAAGAAAGCACAGAGCCCCAGATTTTATGTTGTCCTGGAGAGCTTGCAGAGCACTGGGGAAAGGCAGGCAGAGAATTCCCTGCTAGCACCTTCTCTGTGCCTGGGAAGCAGAAGTGTTCACATTGCTTCGCAGAATCGCTTTTGTGCAGAAAACAGTAACACTTGTTCAGAACGAAAGAAAGCACAGAGCCCCAGATTTACTGTTGTCCTGGAGAGCTTGCAGAGCACTGGGGAAAGGCAGGCAGAGAATTCCCTGCTAGCACCTTCTCTGTGCCTGGGAAGCAGAAGTGTTCACATTGCTTCGCAGAATCGCTTTTGTGCAGAAAACAGTAACACTTGTTCAGAACGAAAGAAAGCACAGAGCCCCAGATTTTATGTTGTCCTGGAGAGCTTGCAGAGCACTGGGGAAAGGCAGGCAGAGAATTCCCTGCTAGCACCTTCTCTGTGCCTGGGAAGCAGAAGTGTTCACATTGCTTCGCAGAATCGCTTTTGTGCAGAAAACAGTAACACTTGTTCAGAACGAAAGAAAGCACAGAGCCCCAGATTTTATGTTGTCCTGGAGAGCTTGCAGAGCACTGGGGAAAGGCAGGCAGAGAATTCCCTGCTAGCACCTTCTCTGTGCCTGGGAAGCAGAAGTGTTCACATTGCTTCGCAGAATCGCTTTTGTGCAGAAAACAGTAACACTTGTTCAGAACGAAAGAAAGCACAGAGCCCCAGATTTTATGTTGTCCTGGAGAGCTTGCAGAGCACTGGGGAAAGGCAGGCAGAGAATTCCCTGATAGCACCTTCTCTGTGCCTGGGAAGCAGAAGTGTTCACATTGCTTCGCAGAATCGCTTTTGTGCAGAAAACAGTAACACTTGTTCAGAACAAAAGAAAGCACAGAGCCCCAGATTTTATGTTGTCCTGGAGAGCTTGCAGAGCACTGGGGAAAGGCAGGCAGAGAATTCCCTGCTAGCACCTTCTCTGTGCCTGTTCACACTGCTTCGCAGAATCGCTTTTGTGCAGAAAACAGTAACACTTGTTCAGAACAAAAGAAAGCACAGAGCCCCAGATTTGCTGTTGTCCTGGAGAGCTTGCAGAGCACTGGGGAAAGGCAGGCAGAGAATTCCCTGCTAGCACCTTCTCTGTGCCTGGGAAGCAGAAGTGTTCACATTGCTTCGCAGAATCGCTTTTGTGCAGAAAACAGTAACACTTGTTCAGAACGAAAGAAAGCACAGAGCCCCAGATTTGCTGTTGTCCTGGAGAGCTTGCAGAGCACTGGGGAAAGGCAGGCAGAGAATTCCCTGCTAGCACCTTCTCTGTGCCTGTTCACATTGCTTCGCAGAATCGCTTTTGTGCAGAAAACACTAACACTTGTAGAGAACGAAAGAAAGCACAGAGCCCCAGATTTTATGTTGTCCTGGAGAGCTTGCAGAGCACTGGGGAAAGGCAGGCAGAGAATTCCCTGCTAGCACCTTCTCTGTGCCTGGGAAGCAGAAGTGTTCACATTGCTTCGCAGAATCGCTTTTGTGCAGAAAACAGTAACACTTGTTCAGAACGAAAGAAAGCACAGAGCCCCAGATTTTATGTTGTCCTGGAGAGCTTGCAGAGCACTGGGGAAAGGCAGGCAGAGAATTCCCTGCTAGCACCTTCTCTGTGCCTGGGGAGCAGAAGTGTTCACATTGCTTCGCAGAATCGCTTTTGTGCAGAAAACAGTAACACTTGTTCAGAACGAAAGAAAGCACAGAGCCCCAGATTTTATGTTGTCCTGGAGAGCTTGCAGAGCACTGGGGAAAGGCAGGCAGAGAATTCCCTGCTAGCACCTTCTCTGTGCCTGGGAAGCAGAAGTGTTCACATTGCTTCGCAGAATCGCTTTTGTGCAGAAAACAGTAACACTTGTTCAGAACAAAAGAAAGCACAGAGCCCCAGATTTTATGTTGTCCTGGAGAGCTTGCAGAGCACTGGGGAAAGGCAGGCAGAGAATTCCCTGCTAGCACCTTCTCTGTGCCTGGGAAGCAGAAGTGTTCACATTGCTTCGCAGAATCGCTTTTGTGCAGAAAACAGTAACACTTGTTCAGAACGAAAGAAAGCACAGAGCCCCAGATTTTATGTTGTCCTGGAGAGCTTGCAGAGCACTGGGGAAAGGCAGGCAGAGAATTCCCTGCTAGCACCTTCTCTGTGCCTGGGAAGCAGAAGTGTTCACATTGCTTCGCAGAATCGCTTTTGTGCAGAAAACAGTAACACTTGTTCAGAACGAAAGAAAGCACAGAGCCCCAGATTTTATGTTGTCCTGGAGAGCTTGCAGAGCACTGGGGAAAGGCAGGCAGAGAATTCCCTGCTAGCACCTTCTCTGTGCCTGGGAAGCAGAAGTGTTCACATTGCTTCGCAGAATCGCTTTTGTGCAGAAAACAGTAACACTTGTTCAGAACGAAAGAAAGCACAGAGCCCCAGATTTTATGTTGTCCTGGAGAGCTTGCAGAGCACTGGGGAAAGGCAGGCAGAGAATTCCCTGCTAGCACCTTCTCTGTGCCTGGGAAGCAGAAGTGTTCACATTGCTTCGCAGAATCGCTTTTGTGCAGAAAACAGTAACACTTGTTCAGAACGAAAGAAAGCACAGAGCCCCAGATTTTATGTTGTCCTGGAGAGCTTGCAGAGCACTGGGGAAAGGCAGGCAGAGAATTCCCTGCTAGCACCTTCTCTGTGCCTGGGAAGCAGAAGTGTTCACATTGCTTCGCAGAATCGCTTTTGTGCAGAAAACAGTAACACTTGTTCAGAACGAAAGAAAGCACAGAGCCCCAGATTTTATGTTGTCCTGGAGAGCTTGCAGAGCACTGGGGAAAGGCAGGCAGAGAATTCCCTGCTAGCACCTTCTCTGTGCCTGGGAAGCAGAAGTGTTCACATTGCTTCGCAGAATCGCTTTTGTGCAGAAAACAGTAACACTTGTTCAGAACGAAAGAAAGCACAGAGCCCCAGATTTTATGTTGTCCTGGAGAGCTTGCAGAGCACTGGGGAAAGGCAGGCAGAGAATTCCCTGCTAGCACTTTCTCTGTGCCTGGGAAGCAGAAGTGTTCACATTGCTTCGCAGAATCGCTTTTGTGCAGAAAACAGTAACACTTGTTCAGAACGAAAGAAAGCACAGAGCCCCAGATTTGCTGTTGTCCTGGAGAGCTTGCAGAGCACTGGGGAAAGGCAGGCAGAGAATTCCCTGCTAGCACCTTCTCTGTGCCTGTTCACACTGCTTCGCAGAATCGCTTTTGTGCAGAAAACAGTAACACTTGTTCAGAACAAAAGAAAGCACAGAGCCCCAGATTTGCTGTTGTCCTGGAGAGCTTGCAGAGCACTGGGGAAAGGCAGGCAGAGAATTCCCTGCTAGCACCTTCTCTGTGCCTGGGAAGCAGAAGTGTTCACATTGCTTCGCAGAATCGCTTTTGTGCAGAAAACAGTAACACTTGTTCAGAACGAAAGAAAGCACAGAGCCCCAGATTTGCTGTTGTCCTGGAGAGCTTGCAGAGCACTGGGGAAAGGCAGGCAGAGAATTCCCTGCTAGCACCTTCTCTGTGCCTGTTCACATTGCTTCGCAGAATCGCTTTTGTGCAGAAAACACTAACACTTGTAGAGAACGAAAGAAAGCACAGAGCCCCAGATTTTATGTTGTCCTGGAGAGCTTGCAGAGCACTGGGGAAAGGCAGGCAGAGAATTCCCTGCTAGCACCTTCTCTGTGCCTGGGAAGCAGAAGTGTTCACATTGCTTCGCAGAATCGCTTTTGTGCAGAAAACACTAACACTTGTTCAGAACGAAAGAAAGCACAGAGCCCCAGATTTTATGTTGTCCTGGAGAGCTTGCAGAGCACTGGGGAAAGGCAGGCAGAGAATTCCCTGCTAGCACCTTCTCTGTGCCTGGGGAGCAGAAGTGTTCACATTGCTTCGCAGAATCGCTTTTGTGCAGAAAACAGTAACACTTGTTCAGAACGAAAGAAAGCACAGAGCCCCAGATTTTATGTTGTCCTGGAGAGCTTGCAGAGCACTGGGGAAAGGCAGGCAGAGAATTCCCTGCTAGCACCTTCTCTGTGCCTGGGAAGCAGAAGTGTTCACATTGCTTCGCAGAATCGCTTTTGTGCAGAAAACAGTAACACTTGTTCAGAACAAAAGAAAGCACAGAGCCCCAGATTTTATGTTGTCCTGGAGAGCTTGCAGAGCACTGGGGAAAGGCAGGCAGAGAATTCCCTGCTAGCACCTTCTCTGTGCCTGGGAAGCAGAAGTGTTCACATTGCTTCGCAGAATCGCTTTTGTGCAGAAAACAGTAACACTTGTTCAGAACGAAAGAAAGCACAGAGCCCCAGATTTTATGTTGTCCTGGAGAGCTTGCAGAGCACTGGGGAAAGGCAGGCAGAGAATTCCCTGCTAGCACCTTCTCTGTGCCTGGGAAGCAGAAGTGTTCACATTGCTTGGCAGAATCGCTTTTGTGCAGAAAACAGTAACACTTGTTCAGAACGAAAGAAAGCACAGAGCCCCAGATTTTATGTTGTCCTGGAGAGCTTGCAGAGCACTGGGGAAAGGCAGGCAGAGAATTCCCTGCTAGCACCTTCTCTGTGCCTGGGAAGCAGAAGTGTTCACATTGCTTCGCAGAATCGCTTTTGTGCAGAAAACAGTAACACTTGTTCAGAACGAAAGAAAGCACAGAGCCCCAGATTTTATGTTGTCCTGGAGAGCTTGCAGAGCACTGGGGAAAGGCAGGCAGAGAATTCCCTGCTAGCACCTTCTCTGTGCCTGTTCACACTGCTTCGCAGAATCGCTTTTGTGCAGAAAACAGTAACACTTGTTCAGAACGAAAGAAAGCACAGAGCCCCAGATTTGCTGTTGTCCTGGAGAGCTTGCAGAGCACTGGGGAAAGGCAGGCAGAGAATTCCCTGCTAGCACCTTCTCTGTGCCTGGGAAGCAGAAGTGTTCACATTGCTTCGCAGAATCGCTTTTGTGCAGAAAACAGTAACACTTGTTCAGAACGAAAGAAAGCACAGAGCCCCAGATTTGCTGTTGTCCTGGAGAGCTTGCAGAGCACTGGGGAAAGGCAGGCAGAGAATTCCCTGCTAGCACCTTCTCTGTGCCTGTTCACATTGCTTCGCAGAATCGCTTTTGTGCAGAAAACACTAACACTTGTAGAGAACGAAAGAAAGCACAGAGCCCCAGATTTTATGTTGTCCTGGAGAGCTTGCAGAGCACTGGGGAAAGGCAGGCAGAGAATTCCCTGCTAGCACCTTCTCTGTGCCTGGGAAGCAGAAGTGTTCACATTGCTTCGCAGAATCGCTTTTGTGCAGAAAACAGTAACACTTGTTCAGAACGAAAGAAAGCACAGAGCCCCAGATTTTATGTTGTCCTGGAGAGCTTGCAGAGCACTGGGGAAAGGCAGGCAGAGAATTCCCTGCTAGCACCTTCTCTGTGCCTGGGGAGCAGAAGTGTTCACATTGCTTCGCAGAATCGCTTTTGTGCAGAAAACAGTAACACTTGTTCAGAACGAAAGAAAGCACAGAGCCCCAGATTTTATGTTGTCCTGGAGAGCTTGCAGAGCACTGGGGAAAGGCAGGCAGAGAATTCCCTGCTAGCACCTTCTCTGTGCCTGGGAAGCAGAAGTGTTCACATTGCTTCGCAGAATCGCTTTTGTGCAGAAAACAGTAACACTTGTTCAGAACAAAAGAAAGCACAGAGCCCCAGATTTTATGTTGTCCTGGAGAGCTTGCAGAGCACTGGGGAAAGGCAGGCAGAGAATTCCCTGCTAGCACCTTCTCTGTGCCTGGGAAGCAGAAGTGTTCACATTGCTTCGCAGAATCGCTTTTGTGCAGAAAACAGTAACACTTGTTCAGAACGAAAGAAAGCACAGAGCCCCAGATTTTATGTTGTCCTGGAGAGCTTGCAGAGCACTGGGGAAAGGCAGGCAGAGAATTCCCTGCTAGCACCTTCTCTGTGCCTGGGAAGCAGAAGTGTTCACATTGCTTGGCAGAATCGCTTTTGTGCAGAAAACAGTAACACTTGTTCAGAACGAAAGAAAGCACAGAGCCCCAGATTTTATGTTGTCCTGGAGAGCTTGCAGAGCACTGGGGAAAGGCAGGCAGAGAATTCCCTGCTAGCACCTTCTCTGTGCCTGGGAAGCAGAAGTGTTCACATTGCTTCGCAGAATCGCTTTTGTGCAGAAAACAGTAACACTTGTTCAGAACGAAAGAAAGCACAGAGCCCCAGATTTTATGTTGTCCTGGAGAGCTTGCAGAGCACTGGGGAAAGGCAGGCAGAGAATTCCCTGCTAGCACCTTCTCTGTGCCTGGGAAGCAGAAGTGTTCACATTGCTTCGCAGAATCGCTTTTGTGCAGAAAACAGTAACACTTGTTCAGAACAAAAGAAAGCACAGAGCCCCAGATTTGCTGTTGTCCTGGAGAGCTTGCAGAGCACTGGGGAAAGGCAGGCAGAGAATTCCCTGCTAGCACCTTCTCTGTGCCTGGGAAGCAGAAGTGTTCACATTGCTTCGCAGAATCGCTTTTGTGCAGAAAACAGTAACACTTGTTCAGAACGAAAGAAAGCACAGAGCCCCAGATTTTATGTTGTCCTGGAGAGCTTGCAGAGCACTGGGGAAAGGCAGGCAGAGAATTCCCTGCTAGCACCTTCTCTGTGCCTGGGAAGCAGAAGTGTTCACATTGCTTCGCAGAATCGCTTTTGTGCAGAAAACAGTAACACTTGTTCAGAACGAAAGAAAGCACAGAGCCCCAGATTTTATGTTGTCCTGGAGAGCTTGCAGAGCACTGGGGAAAGGCAGGCAGAGAATTCCCTGCTAGCACCTTCTCTGTGCCTGTTCACACTGCTTCGCAGAATCGCTTTTGTGCAGAAAACAGTAACACTTGTTCAGAACAAAAGAAAGCACAGAGCCCCAGATTTGCTGTTGTCCTGGAGAGCTTGCAGAGCACTGGGGAAAGGCAGGCAGAGAATTCCCTGCTAGCACCTTCTCTGTGCCTGGGAAGCAGAAGTGTTCACATTGCTTCGCAGAATCGCTTTTGTGCAGAAAACAGTAACACTTGTTCAGAACGAAAGAAAGCACAGAGCCCCAGATTTGCTGTTGTCCTGGAGAGCTTGCAGAGCACTGGGGAAAGGCAGGCAGAGAATTCCCTGCTAGCACCTTCTCTGTGCCTGTTCACATTGCTTCGCAGAATCGCTTTTGTGCAGAAAACACTAACACTTGTAGAGAACGAAAGAAAGCACAGAGCCCCAGATTTTATGTTGTCCTGGAGAGCTTGCAGAGCACTGGGGAAAGGCAGGCAGAGAATTCCCTGCTAGCACCTTCTCTGTGCCTGGGAAGCAGAAGTGTTCACATTGCTTCGCAGAATCGCTTTTGTGCAGAAAACAGTAACACTTGTTCAGAACGAAAGAAAGCACAGAGCCCCAGATTTGCTGTTGTCCTGGAGAGCTTGCAGAGCACTGGGGAAAGGCAGGCAGAGAATTCCCTGCTAGCACCTTCTCTGTGCCTGGGGAGCAGAAGTGTTCACATTGCTTCGCAGAATCGCTTTTGTGCAGAAAACAGTAACACTTGTTCAGAACGAAAGAAAGCACAGAGCCCCAGATTTTATGTTGTCCTGGAGAGCTTGCAGAGCACTGGGGAAAGGCAGGCAGAGAATTCCCTGCTAGCACCTTCTCTGTGCCTGGGAAGCAGAAGTGTTCACATTGCTTCGCAGAATCGCTTTTGTGCAGAAAACAGTAACACTTGTTCAGAACAAAAGAAAGCACAGAGCCCCAGATTTTATGTTGTCCTGGAGAGCTTGCAGAGCACTGGGGAAAGGCAGGCAGAGAATTCCCTGCTAGCACCTTCTCTGTGCCTGGGAAGCAGAAGTGTTCACATTGCTTCGCAGAATCGCTTTTGTGCAGAAAACAGTAACACTTGTTCAGAACGAAAGAAAGCACAGAGCCCCAGATTTGCTGTTGTCCTGGAGAGCTTGCAGAGCACTGGGGAAAGGCAGGCAGAGAATTCCCTGCTAGCACCTTCTCTGTGCCTGGGAAGCAGAAGTGTTCACATTGCTTCGCAGAATCGCTTTTGTGCAGAAAACAGTAACACTTGTTCAGAACGAAAGAAAGCACAGAGCCCCAGATTTTATGTTGTCCTGGAGAGCTTGCAGAGCACTGGGGAAAGGCAGGCAGAGAATTCCCTGCTAGCACCTTCTCTGTGCCTGTTCACATTGCTTCGCAGACTCGCTTTTGTGCAGAAAACACTAACACTTGTTCAGAACGAAAGGAAGCACAGAGCCCCAGATTTGCTGTTGTCCTGGAGAGCTTGCAGAGCACTGGGGAAAGGCAGGCAGAGAATTCCCTGCTAGCACCTTCTCTGTGCCTGGGAAGCAGAAGTGTTCACATTGCTTCGCAGAATCGCTTTTGTGCAGAAAACAGTAACACTTGTTCAGAACGAAAGAAAGCACAGAGCCCCAGATTTTATGTTGTCCTGGAGAGCTTGCAGAGCACTGGGGAAAGGCAGGCAGAGAATTCCCTGCTAGCACCTTCTCTGTGCCTGGGAAGCAGAAGTGTTCACATTGCTTCGCAGAATCGCTTTTGTGCAGAAAACAGTAACACTTGTTCAGAACGAAAGAAAGCACAGAGCCCCAGATTTTATGTTGTCCTGGAGAGCTTGCAGAGCACTGGGGAAAGGCAGGCAGAGAATTCCCTGCTAGCACCTTCTCTGTGCCTGGGAAGCAGAAGTGTTCACATTGCTTCGCAGAATCGCTTTTGTGCAGAAAACAGTAACACTTGTTCAGAACAAAAGAAAGCACAGAGCCCCAGATTTTATGTTCTCCTGGAGAGCTTGCAGAGCACTGGGGAAAGGCAAGCAGAGAATTCACTGCTAGCACCTTCTCTGTGCCTGGGAAGCAGAAGTGTTCACATTGCTTCGCAGAATCGTTTTTGTGCAGAAAACAGTAACACTTGTTCAGAACGAAAGAAAGCACAGAGCCCCAGATTTTATGTTGTCCTGGAGAGCTTGCAGAGCACTGGGGAAAGGCAGGCAGAGAATTCCCTGCTAGCACTTTCTCTGTGCCTGGGAAGCAGAAGTGTTCACATTGCTTCGCAGAATCGTTTTTGTGCAGAAAACAGTAACACTTGTTCAGAACGAAAGAAAGCACAGAGCCCCAGATTTTATGTTGTCCTGGAGAGCTTGCAGAGCACTGGGGAAAGGCAGGCAGAGAATTCCCTGCTAGCACCTTCTCTGTGCCTGGGAAGCAGAAGTGTTCACATTGCTTCGCAGAATCGCTTTTGTGCAGAAAACAGTAACACTTGTTCAGAACGAAAGAAAGCACAGAGCCCCAGATTTGCTGTTGTCCTGGAGAGCTTGCAGAGCACTGGGGAAAGGCAGGCAGAGAATTCCCTGCTAGCACCTTCTCTGTGCCTGGGAAGCAGAAGTGTTCACATTGCTTCGCAGAATCGCTTTTGTGCAGAAAACAGTAACACTTGTTCAGAACGAAAGAAAGCACAGAGCCCCAGATTTTATGTTGTCCTGGAGAGCTTGCAGAGCACTGGGGAAAGGCAGGCAGAGAATTCCCTGCTAGCACCTTCTCTGTGCCTGGGAAGCAGAAGTGTTCACATTGCTTCGCAGAATCGCTTTTGTGCAGAAAACAGTAACACTTGTTCAGAACGAAAGAAAGCACAGAGCCCCAGATTTGCTGTTGTCCTGGAGAGCTTGCAGAGCACTGGGGAAAGGCAGGCAGAGAATTCCCTGCTAGCACCTTCTCTGTGCCTGGGAAGCAGAAGTGTTCACATTGCTTCGCAGAATCGCTTTTGTGCAGAAAACAGTAACACTTGTTCAGAACGAAAGAAAGCACAGAGCCCCAGATTTTATGTTGTCCTGGAGAGCTTGCAGAGCACTGGGGAAAGGCAGGCAGAGAATTCCCTGCTAGCACCTTCTCTGTGCCTGGGAAGCAGAAGTGTTCACATTGCTTGGCAGAATCGCTTTTGTGCAGAAAACAGTAACACTTGTTCAGAACGAAAGAAAGCACAGAGCCCCAGATTTGCTGTTGTCCTGGAGAGCTTGCAGAGCACTGGGGAAAGGCAGGCAGAGAATTCCCTGCTAGCACTTTCTCTGTGCCTGGGAAGCAGAAGTGTTCACATTGCTTCGCAGAATCGTTTTTGTGCAGAAAACAGTAACACTTGTTCAGAACGAAAGAAAGCACAGAGCCCCAGATTTTATGTTGTCCTGGAGAGCTTGCAGAGCACTGGGGAAAGGCAGGCAGAGAATTCCCTGCTAGCACCTTCTCTGTGCCTGGGAAGCAGAAGTGTTCACATTGCTTGGCAGAATCGCTTTTGTGCAGAAAACAGTAACACTTGTTCAGAACGAAAGAAAGCACAGAGCCCCAGATTTTCTGTTGTCCTGGAGAGCTTGCAGAGCACTGGGGAAAGGCAGGCAGAGAATTCCCTGCTAGCACCTTCTCTGTGCCTGGGAAGCAGAAGTGTTCACATTGCTTCGCAGAATCGCTTTTGTGCAGAAAACAGTAACACTTGTTCAGAACGAAAGAAAGCACAGAGCCCCAGATTTGCTGTTGTCCTGGAGAGCTTGCAGAGCACTGGGGAAAGGCAGGCAGAGAATTCCCTGCTAGCACCTTCTCTGTGCCTGGGAAGCAGAAGTGTTCACATTGCTTCGCAGAATCGCTTTTGTGCAGAAAACAGTAACACTTGTTCAGAACAAAAGAAAGCACAGAGCCCCAGATTTTATGTTGTCCTGGAGAGCTTGCAGAGCACTGGGGAAAGGCAGGCAGAGAATTCCCTGCTAGCACCTTCTCTGTGCCTGGGAAGCAGAAGTGTTCACATTGCTTCGCAGAATCGCTTTTGTGCAGAAAACAGTAACACTTGTTCAGAACGAAAGAAAGCACAGAGCCCCAGATTTTATGTTGTCCTGGAGAGCTTGCAGAGCACTGGGGAAAGGCAGGCAGAGAATTCCCTGCTAGCACCTTCTCTGTGCCTGGGAAGCAGAAGTGTTCACATTGCTTCACAGAATCGCTTTTGTGCAGAAAACACTAACACTTGTTCAGAACGAAAGAAAGCACAGAGCCCCAGATTTTATGTTGTCCTGGAGAGCTTGCAGAGCACTGGGGAAAGGCAGGCAGAGAATTCCCTGCTAGCACCTTCTCTGTGCCTGGGAAGCAGAAGTGTTCACATTGCTTCGCAGAATCGCTTTTGTGCAGAAAACACTAACACTTGTTCAGAACGAAAGAAAGCACAGAGCCCCAGATTTGCTGTTGTCCTGGAGAGCTTGCAGAGCACTGGGGAAAGGCAGGCAGAGAATTCCCTGCTAGCACCTTCTCTGTGCCTGGGAAGCAGAAGTGTTCACATTGCTTCGCAGAATCGCTTTTGTGCAGAAAACAGTAACACTTGTTCAGAACGAAAGAAAGCACAGAGCCCCAGATTTTATGTTGTCCTGGAGAGCTTGCAGAGCACTGGGGAAAGGCAGGTAGAGAATTCCCTGCTAGCACCTTCTCTGTGCCTGGGAAGCAGAAGTGTTCACATTGCTTCGCAGAATCGCTTTTGTGCAGAAAACAGTAACACTTGTTCAGAACAAAAGAAAGCACAGAGCCCCGGATTTACTGTTGTCCTGGAGAGCTTGCAGAGCACTGGGGAAAGGCAGGCAGAGAATTCCCTGCTAGCACCTTCTCTGTGCCTGGGAAGCAGAAGTGTTCACATTGCTTCGCAGAATCGCTTTTGTGCAGAAAACAGTAACACTTGTTCAGAACGAAAGAAAGCACAGAGCCCCAGATTTGCTGTTGTCCTGGAGAGCTTGCAGAGCACTGGGGAAAGGCAGGTAGAGAATTCCCTGCTAGCACCTTCTCTGTGCCTGTTCACATTGCTTCGCAGACTCGCTTTTGTGCAGAAAACACTAACACTTGTTCAGAACGAAAGGAAGCACAGAGCCCCAGATTTTATGTTGTCCTGGAGAGCTTGCAGAGCACTGGGGAAAGGCAGGCAGAGAATTCCCTGCTAGCACCTTCTCTGTGCCTGGGAAGCAGAAGTGTTCACATTGCTTCGCAGAATCGCTTTTGTGCAGAAAACAGTAACACTTGTTCAGAACGAAAGAAAGCACAGAGCCCCAGATTTTATGTTGTCCTGGAGAGCTTGCAGAGCACTGGGGAAAGGCAGGCAGAGAATTCCCTGCTAGCACCTTCTCTGTGCCTGGGAAGCAGAAGTGTTCACATTGCTTCGCAGAATCGCTTTTGTGCAGAAAACAGTAACACTTGTTCAGAACGAAAGAAAGCACAGAGCCCCAGATTTTATGTTGTCCTGGAGAGCTTGCAGAGCACTGGGGAAAGGCAGGCAGAGAATTCCCTGCTAGCACCTTCTCTGTGCCTGGGAAGCAGAAGTGTTCACATTGCTTCGCAGAATCGCTTTTGTGCAGAAAACAGTAACACTTGTTCAGAACAAAAGAAAGCACAGAGCCCCAGATTTTATGTTGTCCTGGAGAGCTTGCAGAGCACTGGGGAAAGGCAGGCAGAGAATTCCCTGCTAGCACCTTCTCTGTGTCTGTTCACACTGCTTCGCAGAATCGCTTTTGTGCAGAAAACAGTAACACTTGTTCAGAACGAAAGAAAGCACAGAGCCCCGGATTTACTGTTGTCCTGGAGAGCTTGCAGAGCACTGGGGAAAGGCAGGCAGAGAATTCCCTGCTAGCACCTTCTCTGTGCCTGGGAAGCAGAAGTGTTCACATTGCTTCGCAGAATCGCTTTTGTGCAGAAAACACTAACACTTGTTCAGAACGAAAGAAAGCACAGAGCCCCAGATTTTATGTTGTCCTGGAGAGCTTGCAGAGCACTGGGGAAAGGCAGGCAGAGAATTCCCTGCTAGCACCTTCTCTGTGCCTGGGAAGCAGAAGTGTTCACATTGCTTCGCAGAATCGCTTTTGTGCAGAAAACACTAACACTTGTTCAGAACGAAAGAAAGCACAGAGCCCCAGATTTTATGTTGTCCTGGAGAGCTTGCAGAGCACTGGGGAAAGGCAGGCAGAGAATTCCCTGCTAGCACCTTCTCTGTGCCTGGGAAGCAGAAGTGTTCACATTGCTTCGCAGAATCGCTTTTGTGCAGAAAACAGTAACACTTGTTCAGAACGAAAGAAAGCACAGAGCCCCAGATTTGCTGTTGTCCTGGAGAGCTTGCAGAGCACTGGGGAAAGGCAGGCAGAGAATTCCCTGCTAGCACCTTCTCTGTGCCTGGGAAGCAGAAGTGTTCACATTGCTTCGCAGAATCGCTTTTGTGCAGAAAACAGTAACACTTGTTCAGAACAAAAGAAAGCACAGAGCCCCAGATTTTATGTTGTCCTGGAGAGCTTGCAGAGCACTGGGGAAAGGCAGGCAGAGAATTCCCTGCTAGCACCTTCTCTGTGCCTGGGAAGCAGAAGTGTTCACATTGCTTCGCAGAATCGCTTTTGTGCAGAAAACAGTAACACTTGTTCAGAACGAAAGAAAGCACAGAGCCCCAGATTTTATGTTGTCCTGGAGAGCTTGCAGAGCACTGGGGAAAGGCAGGCAGAGAATTCCCTGCTAGCACCTTCTCTGTGCCTGGGAAGCAGAAGTGTTCACATTGCTTCGCAGAATCGCTTTTGTGCAGAAAACAGTAACACTTGTTCAGAACGAAAGAAAGCACAGAGCCCCAGATTTTATGTTGTCCTGGAGAGCTTGCAGAGCACTGGGGAAAGGCAGGCAGAGAATTCCCTGCTAGCACCTTCTCTGTGCCTGGGAAGCAGAAGTGTTCACATTGCTTCGCAGAATCGCTTTTGTGCAGAAAACACTAACACTTGTTCAGAACGAAAGAAAGCACAGAGCCCCAGATTTTATGTTGTCCTGGAGAGCTTGCAGAGCACTGGGGAAAGGCAGGCAGAGAATTCCCTGCTAGCACCTTCTCTGTGCCTGGGAAGCAGAAGTGTTCACATTGCTTCGCAGAATCGCTTTTGTGCAGAAAACAGTAACACTTGTTCAGAACAAAAGAAAGCACAGAGCCCCAGATTTTATGTTGTCCTGGAGAGCTTGCAGAGCACTGGGGAAAGGCAGGCAGAGAATTCCCTGCTAGCACCTTCTCTGTGCCTGGGAAGCAGAAGTGTTCACATTGCTTCGCAGAATCGCTTTTGTGCAGAAAACAGTAACACTTGTTCAGAACAAAAGAAAGCACAGAGCCCCAGATTTTATGTTGTCCTGGAGAGCTTGCAGAGCACTGGGGAAAGGCAGGCAGAGAATTCCCTGCTAGCACCTTCTCTGTGCCTGGGAAGCAGAAGTGTTCACATTGCTTCGCAGAATCGCTTTTGTGCAGAAAACAGTAACACTTGTTCAGAACAAAAGAAAGCACAGAGCCCCGGATTTACTGTTGTCCTGGAGAGCTTGCAGAGCACTGGGGAAAGGCAGGCAGAGAATTCCCTGCTAGCACCTTCTCTGTGCCTGGGAAGCAGAAGTGTTCACATTGCTTCGCAGAATCGCTTTTGTGCAGAAAACAGTAACACTTGTTCAGAACGAAAGAAAGCACAGAGCCCCAGATTTGCTGTTGTCCTGGAGAGCTTGCAGAGCACTGGGGAAAGGCAGGTAGAGAATTCCCTGCTAGCACCTTCTCTGTGCCTGTTCACATTGCTTCGCAGACTCGCTTTTGTGCAGAAAACACTAACACTTGTTCAGAACGAAAGGAAGCACAGAGCCCCAGATTTTATGTTGTCCTGGAGAGCTTGCAGAGCACTGGGGAAAGGCAGGCAGAGAATTCCCTGCTAGCACCTTCTCTGTGCCTGGGAAGCAGAAGTGTTCACATTGCTTCGCAGAATCGCTTTTGTGCAGAAAACAGTAACACTTGTTCAGAACGAAAGAAAGCACAGAGCCCCAGATTTTATGTTGTCCTGGAGAGCTTGCAGAGCACTGGGGAAAGGCAGGCAGAGAATTCCCTGCTAGCACCTTCTCTGTGCCTGGGAAGCAGAAGTGTTCACATTGCTTCGCAGAATCGCTTTTGTGCAGAAAACAGTAACACTTGTTCAGAACAAAAGAAAGCACAGAGCCCCAGATTTTATGTTGTCCTGGAGAGCTTGCAGAGCACTGGGGAAAGGCAGGCAGAGAATTCCCTGCTAGCACCTTCTCTGTGCCTGGGAAGCAGAAGTGTTCACATTGCTTCGCAGAATCGCTTTTGTGCAGAAAACAGTAACACTTGTTCAGAACAAAAGAAAGCACAGAGCCCCAGATTTTATGTTGTCCTGGAGAGCTTGCAGAGCACTGGGGAAAGGCAGGCAGAGAATTCCCTGCTAGCACCTTCTCTGTGTCTGTTCACACTGCTTCGCAGAATCGCTTTTGTGCAGAAAACAGTAACACTTGTTCAGAACGAAAGAAAGCACAGAGCCCCAGATTTTATGTTGTCCTGGAGAGCTTGCAGAGCACTGGGGAAAGGCAGGCAGAGAATTCCCTGCTAGCACCTTCTCTGTGCCTGGGAAGCAGAAGTGTTCACATTGCTTCGCAGAATCGCTTTTGTGCAGAAAACACTAACACTTGTTCAGAACGAAAGAAAGCACAGAGCCCCAGATTTTATGTTGTCCTGGAGAGCTTGCAGAGCACTGGGGAAAGGCAGGCAGAGAATTCCCTGCTAGCACCTTCTCTGTGCCTGGGAAGCAGAAGTGTTCACATTGCTTCGCAGAATCGCTTTTGTGCAGAAAACACTAACACTTGTTCAGAACGAAAGAAAGCACAGAGCCCCAGATTTTATGTTGTCCTGGAGAGCTTGCAGAGCACTGGGGAAAGGCAGGCAGAGAATTCCCTGCTAGCACCTTCTCTGTGCCTGGGAAGCAGAAGTGTTCACATTGCTTCGCAGAATCGCTTTTGTGCAGAAAACAGTAACACTTGTTCAGAACGAAAGAAAGCACAGAGCCCCAGATTTGCTGTTGTCCTGGAGAGCTTGCAGAGCACTGGGGAAAGGCAGGCAGAGAATTCCCTGCTAGCACCTTCTCTGTGCCTGGGAAGCAGAAGTGTTCACATTGCTTCGCAGAATCGCTTTTGTGCAGAAAACAGTAACACTTGTTCAGAACAAAAGAAAGCACAGAGCCCCAGATTTTATGTTGTCCTGGAGAGCTTGCAGAGCACTGGGGAAAGGCAGGCAGAGAATTCCCTGCTAGCACCTTCTCTGTGCCTGGGAAGCAGAAGTGTTCACATTGCTTCGCAGAATCGCTTTTGTGCAGAAAACAGTAACACTTGTTCAGAACGAAAGAAAGCACAGAGCCCCAGATTTTATGTTGTCCTGGAGAGCTTGCAGAGCACTGGGGAAAGGCAGGCAGAGAATTCCCTGCTAGCACCTTCTCTGTGCCTGGGAAGCAGAAGTGTTCACATTGCTTCGCAGAATCGCTTTTGTGCAGAAAACACTAACACTTGTTCAGAACGAAAGAAAGCACAGAGCCCCAGATTTTATGTTGTCCTGGAGAGCTTGCAGAGCACTGGGGAAAGGCAGGCAGAGAATTCCCTGCTAGCACCTTCTCTGTGCCTGGGAAGCAGAAGTGTTCACATTGCTTCGCAGAATCGCTTTTGTGCAGAAAACACTAACACTTGTTCAGAACGAAAGAAAGCACAGAGCCCCAGATTTTATGTTGTCCTGGAGAGCTTGCAGAGCACTGGGGAAAGGCAGGCAGAGAATTCCCTGCTAGCACCTTCTCTGTGCCTGGGAAGCAGAAGTGTTCACATTGCTTCGCAGAATCGCTTTTGTGCAGAAAACAGTAACACTTGTTCAGAACGAAAGAAAGCACAGAGCCCCAGATTTGCTGTTGTCCTGGAGAGCTTGCAGAGCACTGGGGAAAGGCAGGCAGAGAATTCCCTGCTAGCACCTTCTCTGTGCCTGGGAAGCAGAAGTGTTCACATTGCTTCGCAGAATCGCTTTTGTGCAGAAAACAGTAACACTTGTTCAGAACAAAAGAAAGCACAGAGCCCCAGATTTTATGTTGTCCTGGAGAGCTTGCAGAGCACTGGGGAAAGGCAGGCAGAGAATTCCCTGCTAGCACCTTCTCTGTGCCTGGGAAGCAGAAGTGTTCACATTGCTTCGCAGAATCGCTTTTGTGCAGAAAACAGTAACACTTGTTCAGAACGAAAGAAAGCACAGAGCCCCAGATTTTATGTTGTCCTGGAGAGCTTGCAGAGCACTGGGGAAAGGCAGGCAGAGAATTCCCTGCTAGCACCTTCTCTGTGCCTGGGAAGCAGAAGTGTTCACATTGCTTCGCAGAATCGCTTTTGTGCAGAAAACAGTAACACTTGTTCAGAACGAAAGAAAGCACAGAGCCCCAGATTTTATGTTGTCCTGGAGAGCTTGCAGAGCACTGGGGAAAGGCAGGCAGAGAATTCCCTGCTAGCACCTTCTCTGTGCCTGGGAAGCAGAAGTGTTCACATTGCTTCGCAGAATCGCTTTTGTGCAGAAAACAGTAACACTTGTTCAGAACGAAAGAAAGCACAGAGCCCCAGATTTTATGTTGTCCTGGAGAGCTTGCAGAGCACTGGGGAAAGGCAGGCAGAGAATTCCCTGCTAGCACCTTCTCTGTGCCTGGGAAGCAGAAGTGTTCACATTGCTTCGCAGAATCGCTTTTGTGCAGAAAACAGTAACACTTGTTCAGAACGAAAGAAAGCACAGAGCCCCAGATTTTATGTTGTCCTGGAGAGCTTGCAGAGCACTGGGGAAAGGCAGGCAGAGAATTCCCTGCTAGCACCTTCTCTGTGCCTGGGAAGCAGAAGTGTTCACATTGCTTCGCAGAATCGCTTTTGTGCAGAAAACAGTAACACTTGTTCAGAACGAAAGAAAGCACAGAGCCCCAGATTTTATGTTGTCCTGGAGAGCTTGCAGAGCACTGGGGAAAGGCAGGCAGAGAATTCCCTGCTAGCACCTTCTCTGTGCCTGGGAAGCAGAAGTGTTCACATTGCTTCGCAGAATCGCTTTTGTGCAGAAAACAGTAACACTTGTTCAGAACAAAAGAAAGCACAGAGCCCCAGATTTTATGTTGTCCTGGAGAGCTTGCAGAGCACTGGGGAAAGGCAGGCAGAGAATTCCCTGCTAGCACCTTCTCTGTGCCTGGGAAGCAGAAGTGTTCACATTGCTTCGCAGAATCGCTTTTGTGCAGAAAACAGTAACACTTGTTCAGAACAAAAGAAAGCACAGAGCCCCAGATTTGCTGTTGTCCTGGAGAGCTTGCAGAGCACTGGGGAAAGGCAGGCAGAGAATTCCCTGCTAGCACCTTCTCTGTGCCTGGGAAGCAGAAGTGTTCACATTGCTTCGCAGAATCGCTTTTGTGCAGAAAACAGTAACACTTGTTCAGAACGAAAGAAAGCACAGAGCCCCAGATTTTATGTTGTCCTGGAGAGCTTGCAGAGCACTGGGGAAAGGCAGGCAGAGAATTCCCTGCTAGCACCTTCTCTGTGCCTGTTCACATTGCTTCGCAGACTCGCTTTTGTGCAGAAAACACTAACACTTGTTCAGAACGAAAGGAAGCACAGAGCCCCAGATTTTATGTTGTCCTGGAGAGCTTGCAGAGCACTGGGGAAAGGCAGGCAGAGAATTCCCTGCTAGCACCTTCTCTGTGCCTGGGAAGCAGAAGTGTTCACATTGCTTCGCAGAATCGCTTTTGTGCAGAAAACAGTAACACTTGTTCAGAACGAAAGAAAGCACAGAGCCCCAGATTTTATGTTGTCCTGGAGAGCTTGCAGAGCACTGGGGAAAGGCAGGCAGAGAATTCCCTGCTAGCACCTTCTCTGTGCCTGGGAAGCAGAAGTGTTCACATTGCTTCGCAGAATCGCTTTTGTGCAGAAAACAGTAACACTTGTTCAGAACGAAAGAAAGCACAGAGCCCCAGATTTTATGTTGTCCTGGAGAGCTTGCAGAGCACTGGGGAAAGGCAGGCAGAGAATTCCCTGCTAGCACCTTCTCTGTGCCTGGGAAGCAGAAGTGTTCACATTGCTTCGCAGAATCGCTTTTGTGCAGAAAACAGTAACACTTGTTCAGAACAAAAGAAAGCACAGATCCCCAGATTTTATGTTCTCCTGGAGAGCTTGCAGAGCACTGGGGAAAGGCAAGCAGAGAATTCACTGCTAGCACCTTCTCTGTGCCTGGGAAGCAGAAGTGTTCACATTGCTTCGCAGAATCGTTTTTGTGCAGAAAACAGTAACACTTGTTCAGAACGAAAGAAAGCACAGAGCCCCAGATTTTATGTTGTCCTGGAGAGCTTGCAGAGCACTGGGGAAAGGCAGGCAGAGAATTCCCTGCTAGCACCTTCTCTGTGCCTGGGAAGCAGAAGTGTTCACATTGCTTCGCAGAATCGTTTTTGTGCAGAAAACAGTAACACTTGTTCAGAACGAAAGAAAGCACAGAGCCCCAGATTTTATGTTGTCCTGGAGAGCTTGCAGAGCACTGGGGAAAGGCAGGCAGAGAATTCCCTGCTAGCACCTTCTCTGTGCCTGGGAAGCAGAAGTGTTCACATTGCTTGGCAGAATCGCTTTTGTGCAGAAAACAGTAACACTTGTTCAGAACGAAAGAAAGCACAGAGCCCCAGATTTGCTGTTGTCCTGGAGAGCTTGCAGAGCACTGGGGAAAGGCAGGCAGAGAATTCCCTGCTAGCACCTTCTCTGTGCCTGGGAAGCAGAAGTGTTCACATTGCTTCGCAGAATCGCTTTTGTGCAGAAAACAGTAACACTTGTTCAGAACGAAAGAAAGCACAGAGCCCCAGATTTTATGTTGTCCTGGAGAGCTTGCAGAGCACTGGGGAAAGGCAGGCAGAGAATTCCCTGCTAGCACCTTCTCTGTGCCTGGGAAGCAGAAGTGTTCACATTGCTTGGCAGAATCGCTTTTGTGCAGAAAACAGTAACACTTGTTCAGAACGAAAGAAAGCACAGAGCCCCAGATTTGCTGTTGTCCTGGAGAGCTTGCAGAGCACTGGGGAAAGGCAGGCAGAGAATTCCCTGCTAGCACCTTCTCTGTGCCTGGGAAGCAGAAGTGTTCACATTGCTTCGCAGAATCGCTTTTGTGCAGAAAACACTAACACTTGTTCAGAACGAAAGAAAGCACAGAGCCCCAGATTTGCTGTTGTCCTGGAGAGCTTGCAGAGCACTGGGGAAAGGCAGGCAGAGAATTCCCTGCTAGCACCTTCTCTGTGCCTGGGAAGCAGAAGTGTTCACATTGCTTCGCAGAATCGCTTTTGTGCAGAAAACAGTAACACTTGTTCAGAACGAAAGAAAGCACAGAGCCCCAGATTTGCTGTTGTCCTGGAGAGCTTGCAGAGCACTGGGGAAAGGCAGGCAGAGAATTCCCTGCTAGCACCTTCTCTGTGCCTGGGAAGCAGAAGTGTTCACATTGCTTCGCAGAATCGCTTTTGTGCAGAAAACAGTAACACTTGTTCAGAACAAAAGAAAGCACAGAGCCCCAGATTTTATGTTGTCCTGGAGAGCTTGCAGAGCACTGGGGAAAGGCAGGCAGAGAATTCCCTGCTAGCACCTTCTCTGTGCCTGGGAAGCAGAAGTGTTCACATTGCTTCGCAGAATCGCTTTTGTGCAGAAAACAGTAACACTTGTTCAGAACGAAAGAAAGCACAGAGCCCCAGATTTTATGTTGTCCTGGAGAGCTTGCAGAGCACTGGGGAAAGGCAGGCAGAGAATTCCCTGCTAGCACCTTCTCTGTGCCTGGGAAGCAGAAGTGTTCACATTGCTTCGCAGAATCGCTTTTGTGCAGAAAACAGTAACACTTGTTCAGAACGAAAGAAAGCACAGAGCCCCAGATTTTATGTTGTCCTGGAGAGCTTGCAGAGCACTGGGGAAAGGCAGGCAGAGAATTCCCTGCTAGCACCTTCTCTGTGCCTGGGAAGCAGAAGTGTTCACATTGCTTCGCAGAATCGCTTTTGTGCAGAAAACACTAACACTTGTTCAGAACGAAAGAAAGCACAGAGCCCCAGATTTGCTGTTGTCCTGGAGAGCTTGCAGAGCACTGGGGAAAGGCAGGCAGAGAATTCCCTGCTAGCACCTTCTCTGTGCCTGGGAAGCAGAAGTGTTCACATTGCTTCGCAGAATCGCTTTTGTGCAGAAAACACTAACACTTGTTCAGAACGAAAGAAAGCACAGAGCCCCAGATTTTATGTTGTCCTGGAGAGCTTGCAGAGCACTGGGGAAAGGCAGGCAGAGAATTCCCTGCTAGCACCTTCTCTGTGCCTGGGAAGCAGAAGTGTTCACATTGCTTGGCAGAATCGCTTTTGTGCAGAAAACAGTAACACTTGTTCAGAACGAAAGAAAGCACAGAGCCCCAGATTTGCTGTTGTCCTGGAGAGCTTGCAGAGCACTGGGGAAAGGCAGGCAGAGAATTCCCTGCTAGCACCTTCTCTGTGCCTGGGAAGCAGAAGTGTTCACATTGCTTCGCAGAATCGCTTTTGTGCAGAAAACAGTAACACTTGTTCAGAACAAAAGAAAGCACAGAGCCCCAGATTTTATGTTGTCCTGGAGAGCTTGCAGAGCACTGGGGAAAGGCAGGCAGAGAATTCCCTGCTAGCACCTTCTCTGTGCCTGGGAAGCAGAAGTGTTCACATTGCTTCGCAGAATCGCTTTTGTGCAGAAAACAGTAACACTTGTTCAGAACGAAAGAAAGCACAGAGCCCCAGATTTTATGTTGTCCTGGAGAGCTTGCAGAGCACTGGGGAAAGGCAGGCAGAGAATTCCCTGCTAGCACCTTCTCTGTGCCTGGGAAGCAGAAGTGTTCACATTGCTTCGCAGAATCGCTTTTGTGCAGAAAACAGTAACACTTGTTCAGAACGAAAGAAAGCACAGAGCCCCAGATTTTATGTTGTCCTGGAGAGCTTGCAGAGCACTGGGGAAAGGCAGGCAGAGAATTCCCTGCTAGCACCTTCTCTGTGCCTGGGAAGCAGAAGTGTTCACATTGCTTCGCAGAATCGCTTTTGTGCAGAAAACAGTAACACTTGTTCAGAACGAAAGAAAGCACAGAGCCCCAGATTTTATGTTGTCCTGGAGAGCTTGCAGAGCACTGGGGAAAGGCAGGCAGAGAATTCCCTGCTAGCACCTTCTCTGTGCCTGGGAAGCAGAAGTGTTCACATTGCTTCGCAGAATCGCTTTTGTGCAGAAAACAGTAACACTTGTTCAGAACAAAAGAAAGCACAGAGCCCCAGATTTTATGTTGTCCTGGAGAGCTTGCAGAGCACTGGGGAAAGGCAGGCAGAGAATTCCCTGCTAGCACCTTCTCTGTGCCTGGGAAGCAGAAGTGTTCACATTGCTTCGCAGAATCGCTTTTGTGCAGAAAACAGTTACACTTGTTCAGAACAAAAGAAAGCACAGAGCCCCAGATTTGCTGTTGTCCTGGAGAGCTTGCAGAGCACTGGGGAAAGGCAGGCAGAGAATTCCCTGCTAGCACCTTCTCTGTGCCTGGGAAGCAGAAGTGTTCACATTGCTTCGCAGAATCGCTTTTGTGCAGAAAACAGTAACACTTGTTCAGAACGAAAGAAAGCACAGAGCCCCAGATTTTATGTTGTCCTGGAGAGCTTGCAGAGCACTGGGGAAAGGCAGGCAGAGAATTCCCTGCTAGCACCTTCTCTGTGCCTGTTCACATTGCTTCGCAGACTCGCTTTTGTGCAGAAAACACTAACACTTGTTCAGAACGAATGAAAGCACAGAGCCCCAGATTTTATGTTGTCCTGGAGAGCTTGCAGAGCACTGGGGAAAGGCAGGCAGAGAATTCCCTGCTAGCACCTTCTCTGTGCCTGGGAAGCAGAAGTGTTCACATTGCTTCGCAGAATCGCTTTTGTGCAGAAAACAGTAACACTTGTTCAGAACGAAAGAAAGCACAGAGCCCCAGATTTTATGTTGTCCTGGAGAGCTTGCAGAGCACTGGGGAAAGGCAGGCAGAGAATTCCCTGCTAGCACCTTCTCTGTGCCTGGGAAGCAGAAGTGTTCACATTGCTTCGCAGAATCGCTTTTGTGCAGAAAACAGTAACACTTGTTCAGAACGAAAGAAAGCACAGAGCCCCAGATTTTATGTTGTCCTGGAGAGCTTGCAGAGCACTGGGGAAAGGCAGGCAGAGAATTCCCTGCTAGCACCTTCTCTGTGCCTGGGAAGCAGAAGTGTTCACATTGCTTCGCAGAATCGCTTTTGTGCAGAAAACAGTAACACTTGTTCAGAACAAAAGAAAGCACAGAGCCCCAGATTTTATGTTCTCCTGGAGAGCTTGCAGAGCACTGGGGAAAGGCAAGCAGAGAATTCACTGCTAGCACCTTCTCTGTGCCTGGGAAGCAGAAGTGTTCACATTGCTTCGCAGAATCGTTTTTGTGCAGAAAACAGTAACACTTGTTCAGAACGAAAGAAAGCACAGAGCCCCAGATTTTATGTTGTCCTGGAGAGCTTGCAGAGCACTGGGGAAAGGCAGGCAGAGAATTCCCTGCTAGCACTTTCTCTGTGCCTGGGAAGCAGAAGTGTTCACATTGCTTCGCAGAATCGTTTTTGTGCAGAAAACAGTAACACTTGTTCAGAACGAAAGAAAGCACAGAGCCCCAGATTTTATGTTGTCCTGGAGAGCTTGCAGAGCACTGGGGAAAGGCAGGCAGAGAATTCCCTGCTAGCACCTTCTCTGTGCCTGGGAAGCAGAAGTGTTCACATTGCTTGGCAGAATCGCTTTTGTGCAGAAAACAGTAACACTTGTTCAGAACGAAAGAAAGCACAGAGCCCCAGATTTTATGTTGTCCTGGAGAGCTTGCAGAGCACTGGGGAAAGGCAGGCAGAGAATTCCCTGCTAGCACCTTCTCTGTGCCTGGGAAGCAGAAGTGTTCACATTGCTTCGCAGAATCGCTTTTGTGCAGAAAACAGTAACACTTGTTCAGAACGAAAGAAAGCACAGAGCCCCAGATTTTATGTTGTCCTGGAGAGCTTGCAGAGCACTGGGGAAAGGCAGGCAGAGAATTCCCTGCTAGCACCTTCTCTGTGCCTGGGAAGCAGAAGTGTTCACATTGCTTGGCAGAATCGCTTTTGTGCAGAAAACAGTAACACTTGTTCAGAACGAAAGAAAGCACAGAGCCCCAGATTTTCTGTTGTCCTGGAGAGCTTGCAGAGCACTGGGGAAAGGCAGGCAGAGAATTCCCTGCTAGCACCTTCTCTGTGCCTGGGAAGCAGAAGTGTTCACATTGCTTCGCAGAATCGCTTTTGTGCAGAAAACAGTAACACTTGTTCAGAACGAAAGAAAGCACAGAGCCCCAGATTTTATGTTGTCCTGGAGAGCTTGCAGAGCACTGGGGAAAGGCAGGCAGAGAATTCCCTGCTAGCACCTTCTCTGTGCCTGGGAAGCAGAAGTGTTCACATTGCTTGGCAGAATCGCTTTTGTGCAGAAAACAGTAACACTTGTTCAGAACGAAAGAAAGCACAGAGCCCCAGATTTTCTGTTGTCCTGGAGAGCTTGCAGAGCACTGGGGAAAGGCAGGCAGAGAATTCCCTGCTAGCACCTTCTCTGTGCCTGGGAAGCAGAAGTGTTCACATTGCTTCGCAGAATCGCTTTTGTGCAGAAAACAGTAACACTTGTTCAGAACGAAAGAAAGCACAGAGCCCCAGATTTTATGTTGTCCTGGAGAGCTTGCAGAGCACTGGGGAAAGGCAGGCAGAGAATTCCCTGCTAGCACCTTCTCTGTGCCTGGGAAGCAGAAGTGTTCACATTGCTTCGCAGAATCGCTTTTGTGCAGAAAACAGTAACACTTGTTCAGAACGAAAGAAAGCACAGAGCCCCAGATTTTATGTTGTCCTGGAGAGCTTGCAGAGCACTGGGGAAAGGCAGGCAGAGAATTCCCTGCTAGCACCTTCTCTGTGCCTGGGAAGCAGAAGTGTTCACATTGCTTCGCAGAATCGCTTTTGTGCAGAAAACAGTAACACTTGTTCAGAACAAAAGAAAGCACAGAGCCCCAGATTTTATGTTGTCCTGGAGAGCTTGCAGAGCACTGGGGAAAGGCAGGCAGAGAATTCCCTGCTAGCACCTTCTCTGTGCCTGGGAAGCAGAAGTGTTCACATTGCTTCGCAGAATCGCTTTTGTGCAGAAAACAGTTACACTTGTTCAGAACAAAAGAAAGCACAGAGCCCCAGATTTGCTGTTGTCCTGGAGAGCTTGCAGAGCACTGGGGAAAGGCAGGCAGAGAATTCCCTGCTAGCACCTTCTCTGTGCCTGGGAAGCAGAAGTGTTCACATTGCTTCGCAGAATCGCTTTTGTGCAGAAAACAGTAACACTTGTTCAGAACGAAAGAAAGCACAGAGCCCCAGATTTTATGTTGTCCTGGAGAGCTTGCAGAGCACTGGGGAAAGGCAGGCAGAGAATTCCCTGCTAGCACCTTCTCTGTGCCTGTTCACATTGCTTCGCAGACTCGCTTTTGTGCAGAAAACACTAACACTTGTTCAGAACGAATGAAAGCACAGAGCCCCAGATTTTATGTTGTCCTGGAGAGCTTGCAGAGCACTGGGGAAAGGCAGGCAGAGAATTCCCTGCTAGCACCTTCTCTGTGCCTGGGAAGCAGAAGTGTTCACATTGCTTCGCAGAATCGCTTTTGTGCAGAAAACAGTAACACTTGTTCAGAACGAAAGAAAGCACAGAGCCCCAGATTTTATGTTGTCCTGGAGAGCTTGCAGAGCACTGGGGAAAGGCAGGCAGAGAATTCCCTGCTAGCACCTTCTCTGTGCCTGGGAAGCAGAAGTGTTCACATTGCTTCGCAGAATCGCTTTTGTGCAGAAAACAGTAACACTTGTTCAGAACGAAAGAAAGCACAGAGCCCCAGATTTTATGTTGTCCTGGAGAGCTTGCAGAGCACTGGGGAAAGGCAGGCAGAGAATTCCCTGCTAGCACCTTCTCTGTGCCTGGGAAGCAGAAGTGTTCACATTGCTTCGCAGAATCGCTTTTGTGCAGAAAACAGTAACACTTGTTCAGAACAAAAGAAAGCACAGAGCCCCAGATTTTATGTTCTCCTGGAGAGCTTGCAGAGCACTGGGGAAAGGCAAGCAGAGAATTCACTGCTAGCACCTTCTCTGTGCCTGGGAAGCAGAAGTGTTCACATTGCTTCGCAGAATCGTTTTTGTGCAGAAAACAGTAACACTTGTTCAGAACGAAAGAAAGCACAGAGCCCCAGATTTTATGTTGTCCTGGAGAGCTTGCAGAGCACTGGGGAAAGGCAGGCAGAGAATTCCCTGCTAGCACTTTCTCTGTGCCTGGGAAGCAGAAGTGTTCACATTGCTTCGCAGAATCGTTTTTGTGCAGAAAACAGTAACACTTGTTCAGAACGAAAGAAAGCACAGAGCCCCAGATTTTATGTTGTCCTGGAGAGCTTGCAGAGCACTGGGGAAAGGCAGGCAGAGAATTCCCTGCTAGCACCTTCTCTGTGCCTGGGAAGCAGAAGTGTTCACATTGCTTGGCAGAATCGCTTTTGTGCAGAAAACAGTAACACTTGTTCAGAACGAAAGAAAGCACAGAGCCCCAGATTTTATGTTGTCCTGGAGAGCTTGCAGAGCACTGGGGAAAGGCAGGCAGAGAATTCCCTGCTAGCACCTTCTCTGTGCCTGGGAAGCAGAAGTGTTCACATTGCTTCGCAGAATCGCTTTTGTGCAGAAAACAGTAACACTTGTTCAGAACGAAAGAAAGCACAGAGCCCCAGATTTTATGTTGTCCTGGAGAGCTTGCAGAGCACTGGGGAAAGGCAGGCAGAGAATTCCCTGCTAGCACCTTCTCTGTGCCTGGGAAGCAGAAGTGTTCACATTGCTTCGCAGAATCGCTTTTGTGCAGAAAACAGTAACACTTGTTCAGAACGAAAGAAAGCACAGAGCCCCAGATTTGCTGCTGTCCTGGAGAGCTTGCAGAGCACTGGGGAAAGGCAGGCAGAGAATTCCCTGCTAGCACCTTCTCTGTGCCTGGGAAGCAGAAGTGTTCACATTGCTTCGCAGAATCGCTTTTGTGCAGAAAACAGTAACACTTGTTCAGAACGAAAGAAAGCACAGAGCCCCAGATTTTATGTTGTCCTGGAGAGCTTGCAGAGCACTGGGGAAAGGCAGGCAGAGAATTCCCTGCTAGCACCTTCTCTGTGCCTGGGAAGCAGAAGTGTTCACATTGCTTGGCAGAATCGCTTTTGTGCAGAAAACAGTAACACTTGTTCAGAACGAAAGAAAGCACAGAGCCCCAGATTTGCTGTTGTCCTGGAGAGCTTGCAGAGCACTGGGGAAAGGCAGGCAGAGAATTCCCTGCTAGCACCTTCTCTGTGCCTGGGAAGCAGAAGTGTTCACATTGCTTCGCAGAATCGCTTTTGTGCAGAAAACAGTAACACTTGTTCAGAACAAAAGAAAGCTCAGAGCCCCAGATTTTATGTTGTCCTGGAGAGCTTGCAGAGCACTGGGGAAAGGCAGGCAGAGAATTCCCTGCTAGCACCTTCTCTGTGCCTGGGAAGCAGAAGTGTTCACATTGCTTCGCAGAATCGCTTTTGTGCAGAAAACAGTAACACTTGTTCAGAACAAAAGAAAGCACAGAGCCCCAGATTTTATGTTGTCCTGGAGAGCTTGCAGAGCACTGGGGAAAGGCAGGCAGAGAATTCCCTGCTAGCACCTTCTCTGTGCCTGGGAAGCAGAAGTGTTCACATTGCTTCGCAGAATCGCTTTTGTGCAGAAAACAGTAACACTTGTTCAGAACGAAAGAAAGCACAGAGCCCCAGATTTTATGTTGTCCTGGAGAGCTTGCAGAGCACTGGGGAAAGGTAGGCAGAGAATTCCCTGCTAGCACCTTCTCTGTGCCTGTTCACATTGCTTCGCAGAATCGCTTTTGTGCAGAAAACAGTAACACTTGTTCAGAACAAAAGAAAGCACAGAGCCCCAGATTTTATGTTGTCCTGGAGAGCTTGCAGAGCACTGGGGAAAGGCAGGCAGAGAATTCCCTGCTAGCACCTTCTCTGTGCCTGGGAAGCAGAAGTGTTCACATTGCTTCGCAGAATCGCTTTTGTGCAGAAAACAGTAACACTTGTTCAGAACAAAAGAAAGCACAGAGCCCCAGATTTTATGTTGTCCTGGAGAGCTTGCAGAGCACTGGGGAAAGGCAGGCAGAGAATTCCCTGCTAGCACCTTCTCTGTGCCTGGGAAGCAGAAGTGTTCACATTGCTTCGCAGAATCGCTTTTGTGCAGAAAACACTAACACTTGTTCAGAACGAAAGAAAGCACAGAGCCCCAGATTTGCTGTTGTCCTGGAGAGCTTGCAGAGCACTGGGGAAAGGCAGGCAGAGAATTCCCTGCTAGCACCTTCTCTGTGCCTGTTCACACTGCTTCGCAGAATCGCTTTTGTGCAGAAAACAGTAACACTTGTTCAGAACAAAAGAAAGCACAGAGCCCCAGATTTGCTGTTGTCCTGGAGAGCTTGCAGAGCACTGGGGAAAGGCAGGCAGAGAATTCCCTGCTAGCACCTTCTCTGTGCCTGGGAAGCAGAAGTGTTCACATTGCTTCGCAGAATCGCTTTTGTGCAGAAAACAGTAACACTTGTTCAGAACGAAAGAAAGCACAGAGCCCCAGATTTTATGTTGTCCTGGAGAGCTTGCAGAGCACTGGGGAAAGGCAGGCAGAGAATTCCCTGCTAGCACCTTCTCTGTGTCTGTTCACACTGCTTCGCAGAATCGCTTTTGTGCAGAAAACAGTAACACTTGTTCAGAACGAAAGAAAGCACAGAGCCCCAGATTTTATGTTGTCCTGGAGAGCTTGCAGAGCACTGGGGAAAGGCAGGCAGAGAATTCCCTGCTAGCACCTTCTCTGTGCCTGGGAAGCAGAAGTGTTCACATTGCTTCGCAGAATCGCTTTTGTGCAGAAAACACTAACACTTGTTCAGAACGAAAGAAAGCACAGAGCCCCAGATTTTATGTTGTCCTGGAGAGCTTGCAGAGCACTGGGGAAAGGCAGGCAGAGAATTCCCTGCTAGCACCTTCTCTGTGCCTGGGAAGCAGAAGTGTTCACATTGCTTCGCAGAATCGCTTTTGTGCAGAAAACAGTAACACTTGTTCAGAACGAAAGAAAGCACAGAGCCCCAGATTTTATGTTGTCCTGGAGAGCTTGCAGAGCACTGGGGAAAGGCAGGCAGAGAATTCCCTGCTAGCACCTTCTCTGTGCCTGGGAAGCAGAAGTGTTCACATTGCTTCGCAGAATCGCTTTTGTGCAGAAAACAGTAACACTTGTTCAGAACAAAAGAAAGCACAGAGCCCCGGATTTACTGTTGTCCTGGAGAGCTTGCAGAGCACTGGGGAAAGGCAGGCAGAGAATTCCCTGCTAGCACCTTCTCTGTGCCTGGGAAGCAGAAGTGTTCACATTGCTTCGCAGAATCGCTTTTGTGCAGAAAACAGTAACACTTGTTCAGAACGAAAGAAAGCACAGAGCCCCAGATTTGCTGTTGTCCTGGAGAGCTTGCAGAGCACTGGGGAAAGGCAGGTAGAGAATTCCCTGCTAGCACCTTCTCTGTGCCTGGGAAGCAGAAGTGTTCACATTGCTTCGCAGAATCGCTTTTGTGCAGAAAACAGTAACACTTGTTCAGAACGAAAGAAAGCACAGAGCCCCAGATTTTATGTTGTCCTGGAGAGCTTGCAGAGCACTGGGGAAAGGCAGGCAGAGAATTCCCTGCTAGCACATTCTCTGTGCCTGGGAAGCAGAAGTGTTCACATTGCTTGGCAGAATCGCTTTTGTGCAGAAAACAGTAACACTTGTTCAGAACGAAAGAAAGCACAGAGCCCCAGATTTTCTGTTGTCCTGGAGAGCTTGCAGAGCACTGGGGAAAGGCAGGCAGAGAATTCCCTGCTAGCACCTTCTCTGTGCCTGGGAAGCAGAAGTGTTCACATTGCTTCGCAGAATCGCTTTTGTGCAGAAAACAGTAACACTTGTTCAGAACGAAAGAAAGCACAGAGCCCCAGATTTGCTGTTGTCCTGGAGAGCTTGCAGAGCACTGGGGAAAGGCAGGCAGAGAATTCCCTGCTAGCACCTTCTCTGTGCCTGGGAAGCAGAAGTGTTCACATTGCTTCGCAGAATCGCTTTTGTGCAGAAAACAGTAACACTTGTTCAGAACAAAAGAAAGCTCAGAGCCCCAGATTTGCTGTTGTCCTGGAGAGCTTGCAGAGCACTGGGGAAAGGCAGGCAGAGAATTCCCTGCTAGCACCTTCTCTGTGCCTGGGAAGCAGAAGTGTTCACATTGCTTCGCAGAATCACTTTTGTGCAGAAAACAGTAACACTTGTTCAGAACAAAAGAAAGCACAGAGCCCCAGATTTTATGTTGTCCTGGAGAGCTTGCAGAGCACTGGGGAAAGGCAGGCAGAGAATTCCCTGCTAGCACCTTCTCTGTGCCTGGGAAGCAGAAGTGTTCACATTGCTTCGCAGAATCGCTTTTGTGCAGAAAACAGTAACACTTGTTCAGAACGAAAGAAAGCACAGAGCCCCAGATTTGCTGTTGTCCTGGAGAGCTTGCAGAGCACTGGGGAAAGGCAGGCAGAGAATTCCCTGCTAGCACCTTCTCTGTGCCTGGGAAGCAGAAGTGTTCACATTGCTTCGCAGAATCGCTTTTGTGCAGAAAACAGTAACACTTGTTCAGAACAAAAGAAAGCACAGAGCCCCAGATTTTATGTTGTCCTGGAGAGCTTGCAGAGCACTGGGGAAAGGCAGGCAGAGAATTCCCTGCTAGCACCTTCTCTGTGCCTGGGAAGCAGAAGTGTTCACATTGCTTCGCAGAATCGCTTTTGTGCAGAAAACACTAACACTTGTTCAGAACGAAAGAAAGCACAGAGCCCCAGATTTGCTGTTGTCCTGGAGAGCTTTCAGAGCACTGGGGAAAGGCAGGCAGAGAATTCCCTGCTAGCACCTTCTCTGTGCCTGTTCACACTGCTTCGCAGAATCGCTTTTGTGCAGAAAACAGTAACACTTGTTCAGAACGAAAGAAAGCACAGAGCCCCAGATTTTATGTTGTCCTGGAGAGCTTGCAGAGCACTGGGGAAAGGCAGGCAGAGAATTCCCTGCTAGCACCTTCTCTGTGCCTGGGAAGCAGAAGTGTTCACATTGCTTCGCAGAATCGCTTTTGTGCAGAAAACAGTAACACTTGTTCAGAACGAAAGAAAGCACAGAGCCCCAGATTTTATGTTGTCCTGGAGAGCTTGCAGAGCACTGGGGAAAGGCAGGCAGAGAATTCCCTGCTAGCACCTTCTCTGTGCCTGGGAAGCAGAAGTGTTCACATTGCTTCGCAGAATCGCTTTTGTGCAGAAAACAGTAACACTTGTTCAGAACGAAAGAAAGCACAGAGCCCCAGATTTTATGTTGTCCTGGAGAGCTTGCAGAGCACTGGGGAAAGGCAGGCAGAGAATTCCCTGCTAGCACCTTCTCTGTGCCTGGGAAGCAGAAGTGTTCACATTGCTTCGCAGAATCGCTTTTGTGCAGAAAACAGTAACACTTGTTCAGAACAAAAGAAAGCACAGAGCCCCGGATTTACTGTTGTCCTGGAGAGCTTGCAGAGCACTGGGGAAAGGCAGGCAGAGAATTCCCTGCTAGCACCTTCTCTGTGCCTGGGAAGCAGAAGTGTTCACATTGCTTCGCAGAATCGCTTTTGTGCAGAAAACAGTAACACTTGTTCAGAACGAAAGAAAGCACAGAGCCCCAGATTTGCTGTTGTCCTGGAGAGCTTGCAGAGCACTGGGGAAAGGCAGGTAGAGAATTCCCTGCTAGCACCTTCTCTGTGCCTGTTCACATTGCTTCGCAGACTCGCTTTTGTGCAGAAAACACTAACACTTGTTCAGAACGAAAGGAAGCACAGAGCCCCAGATTTTATGTTCTCCTGGAGAGCTTGCAGAGCACTGGGGAAAGGCAAGCAGAGAATTCACTGCTAGCACCTTCTCTGTGCCTGGGAAGCAGAAGTGTTCACATTGCTTCGCAGAATCGCTTTTGTGCAGAAAACAGTAACACTTGTTCAGAACGAAAGAAAGCACAGAGCCCCAGATTTTATGTTGTCCTGGAGAGCTTGCAGAGCACTGGGGAAAGGCAGGCAGAGAATTCCCTGCTAGCACCTTCTCTGTGCCTGGGAAGCAGAAGTGTTCACATTGCTTCGCAGAATCGCTTTTGTGCAGAAAACAGTAACACTTGTTCAGAACGAAAGAAAGCACAGAGCCCCAGATTTTATGTTGTCCTGGAGAGCTTGCAGAGCACTGGGGAAAGGCAGGCAGAGAATTCCCTGCTAGCACCTTCTCTGTGCCTGGGAAGCAGAAGTGTTCACATTGCTTCGCAGAATTGCTTTTGTGCAGAAAACAGTAACACTTGTTCAGAACGAAAGAAAGCACAGAGCCCCAGATTTTATGTTGTCCTGGAGAGCTTGCAGAGCACTGGGGAAAGGCAGGCAGAGAATTCCCTGCTAGCACCTTCTCTGTGCCTGGGAAGCAGAAGTGTTCACATTGCTTCGCAGAATCGCTTTTGTGCAGAAAACAGTAACACTTGTTCAGAACAAAAGAAAGCACAGAGCCCCAGATTTTATGTTGTCCTGGAGAGCTTGCAGAGCACTGGGGAAAGGCAGGCAGAGAATTCCCTGCTAGCACCTTCTCTGTGTCTGTTCACACTGCTTCGCAGAATCGCTTTTGTGCAGAAAACAGTAACACTTGTTCAGAACGAAAGAAAGCACAGAGCCCCAGATTTTATGTTGTCCTGGAGAGCTTGCAGAGCACTGGGGAAAGGCAGGCAGAGAATTCCCTGCTAGCACCTTCTCTGTGCCTGGGAAGCAGAAGTGTTCACATTGCTTCGCAGAATCGCTTTTGTGCAGAAAACACTAACACTTGTTCAGAACGAAAGAAAGCACAGAGCCCCAGATTTTATGTTGTCCTGGAGAGCTTGCAGAGCACTGGGGAAAGGCAGGCAGAGAATTCCCTGCTAGCACCTTCTCTGTGCCTGGGAAGCAGAAGTGTTCACATTGCTTCGCAGAATCGCTTTTGTGCAGAAAACACTAACACTTGTTCAGAACGAAAGAAAGCACAGAGCCCCAGATTTTATGTTGTCCTGGAGAGCTTGCAGAGCACTGGGGAAAGGCAGGCAGAGAATTCCCTGCTAGCACCTTCTCTGTGCCTGGGAAGCAGAAGTGTTCACATTGCTTCGCAGAATCGCTTTTGTGCAGAAAACAGTAACACTTGTTCAGAACGAAAGAAAGCACAGAGCCCCAGATTTGCTGTTGTCCTGGAGAGCTTGCAGAGCACTGGGGAAAGGCAGGCAGAGAATTCCCTGCTAGCACCTTCTCTGTGCCTGGGAAGCAGAAGTGTTCACATTGCTTCGCAGAATCGCTTTTGTGCAGAAAACAGTAACACTTGTTCAGAACAAAAGAAAGCACAGAGCCCCAGATTTTATGTTGTCCTGGAGAGCTTGCAGAGCACTGGGGAAAGGCAGGCAGAGAATTCCCTGCTAGCACCTTCTCTGTGCCTGGGAAGCAGAAGTGTTCACATTGCTTCGCAGAATCGCTTTTGTGCAGAAAACAGTAACACTTGTTCAGAACGAAAGAAAGCACAGAGCCCCAGATTTTATGTTGTCCTGGAGAGCTTGCAGAGCACTGGGGAAAGGCAGGCAGAGAATTCCCTGCTAGCACCTTCTCTGTGCCTGGGAAGCAGAAGTGTTCACATTGCTTCGCAGAATCGCTTTTGTGCAGAAAACAGTAACACTTGTTCAGAACGAAAGAAAGCACAGAGCCCCAGATTTTATGTTGTCCTGGAGAGCTTGCAGAGCACTGGGGAAAGGCAGGCAGAGAATTCCCTGCTAGCACCTTCTCTGTGCCTGGGAAGCAGAAGTGTTCACATTGCTTCGCAGAATCGCTTTTGTGCAGAAAACAGTAACACTTGTTCAGAACGAAAGAAAGCACAGAGCCCCAGATTTTATGTTGTCCTGGAGAGCTTGCAGAGCACTGGGGAAAGGCAGGCAGAGAATTCCCTGCTAGCACCTTCTCTGTGCCTGGGAAGCAGAAGTGTTCACATTGCTTCGCAGAATCGCTTTTGTGCAGAAAACAGTAACACTTGTTCAGAACAAAAGAAAGCACAGAGCCCCAGATTTTATGTTGTCCTGGAGAGCTTGCAGAGCACTGGGGAAAGGCAGGCAGAGAATTCCCTGCTAGCACCTTCTCTGTGCCTGGGAAGCAGAAGTGTTCACATTGCTTCGCAGAATCGTTTTTGTGCAGAAAACAGTAACACTTGTTCAGAACGAATGAAAGCACAGAGCCCCAGATTTGCTGTTGTCCTGGAGAGCTTGCAGAGCACTGGGGAAAGGCAGGCAGAGAATTCCCTGCTAGCACCTTCTCTGTGCCTGTTCACATTGCTTCGCAGAATCGCTTTTGTGCAGAAAACAGTAACACTTGTTCAGAACGAAAGAAAGCACAGAGCCCCAGATTTTATGTTGTCCTGGAGAGCTTGCAGAGCACTGGGGAAAGGCAGGCAGAGAATTCCCTGCTAGCACTTTCTCTGTGCCTGGGAAGCAGAAGTGTTCACATTGCTTCGCAGAATCGCTTTTGTGCAGAAAACAGTAACACTTGTTCAGAAGGAAAGAAAGCACAGAGCCCCAGATTTGCTGTTGTCCTGGAGAGCTTGCAGAGCACTGGGGAAAGGCAGGCAGAGAATTCCCTGCTAGCACCTTCTCTGTGCCTGTTCACACTGCTTCGCAGAATCGCTTTTGTGCAGAAAACAGTAACACTTGTTCAGAACGAAAGGAATCACAGAGCCCCAGATTTGCTGTTGTCCTGGAGAGCTTGCAGAGCACTGGGGAAAGGCAGGCAGAGAATTCCCTGCTAGCACCTTCTCTGTGCCTGGGAAGCAGAAGTGTTCACATTGCTTCGCAGAATCGCTTTTGTGCAGAAAACAGTAACACTTGTTCAGAACAAAAGAAAGCACAGAGCCCCAGATTTTATGTTGTCCTGGAGAGCTTGCAGAGCACTGGGGAAAGGCAGGCAGAGAATTCCCTGCTAGCACCTTCTCTGTGCCTGGGAAGCAGAAGTGTTCACATTGCTTCGCAGAATCGCTTTTGTGCAGAAAACACTAACACTTGTTCAGAACGAAAGAAAGCACAGAGCCCCAGATTTGCTGTTGTCCTGGAGAGCTTGCAGAGCACTGGGGAAAGGCAGGCAGAGAATTCCCTGCTAGCACCTTCTCTGTGCCTGGGAAGCAGAAGTGTTCACATTGCTTCGCAGAATCGTTTTTGTGCAGAAAACAGTAACACTTGTTCAGAACGAATGAAAGCACAGAGCCCCAGATTTGCTGTTGTCCTGGAGAGCTTGCAGAGCACTGGGGAAAGGCAGGCAGAGAATTCCCTGCTAGCACCTTCTCTGTGCCTGTTCACATTGCTTCGCAGAATCGCTTTTGTGCAGAAAACAGTAACACTTGTTCAGAACGAAAGAAAGCACAGAGCCCCAGATTTTATGTTGTCCTGGAGAGCTTGCAGAGCACTGGGGAAAGGCAGGCAGAGAATTCCCTGCTAGCACCTTCTCTGTGCCTGGGAAGCAGAAGTGTTCACATTGCTTCGCAGAATCGCTTTTGTGCAGAAAACACTAACACTTGTTCAGAACGAAAGAAAGCACAGAGCCCCAGATTTTATGTTGTCCTGGAGAGCTTGCAGAGCACTGGGGAAAGGCAGGCAGAGAATTCCCTGCTAGCACCTTCTCTGTGCCTGTTCACACTGCTTCGCAGAATCGCTTTTGTGCAGAAAACAGTAACACTTGTTCAGAACGAAAGGAATCACAGAGCCCCAGATTTGCTGTTGTCCTGGAGAGCTTGCAGAGCACTGGGGAAAGGCAGGCAGAGAATTCCCTGCTAGCACCTTCTCTGTGCCTGGGAAGCAGAAGTGTTCACATTGCTTCGCAGAATCGCTTTTGTGCAGAAAACAGTAACACTTGTTCAGAACGAAAGAAAGCACAGAGCCCCAGATTTGCTGTTGTCCTGGAGAGCTTGCAGAGCACTGGGGAAAGGCAGGCAGAGAATTCCCTGCTAGCACCTTCTCTGTGCCTGTTCACATTGCTTCGCAGAATCGCTTTTGTGCAGAAAACACTAACACTTGTAGAGAACGAAAGAAAGCACAGAGCCCCAGATTTTATGTTGTCCTGGAGAGCTTGCAGAGCACTGGGGAAAGGCAGGCAGAGAATTCCCTGCTAGCACCTTCTCTGTGCCTGGGAAGCAGAAGTGTTCACATTGCTTCGCAGAATCGCTTTTGTGCAGAAAACAGTAACACTTGTTCAGAACGAAAGAAAGCACAGAGCCCCAGATTTTATGTTGTCCTGGAGAGCTTGCAGAGCACTGGGGAAAGGCAGGCAGAGAATTCCCTGCTAGCACCTTCTCTGTGCCTGGGAAGCAGAAGTGTTCACATTGCTTCGCAGAATCGCTTTTGTGCAGAAAACAGTAACACTTGTTCAGAACGAAAGAAAGCACAGAGCCCCAGATTTTATGTTGTCCTGGAGAGCTTGCAGAGCACTGGGGAAAGGCAGGCAGAGAATTCCCTGCTAGCACCTTCTCTGTGCCTGGGAAGCAGAAGTGTTCACATTGCTTCGCAGAATCGCTTTTGTGCAGAAAACAGTAACACTTGTTCAGAACGAAAGAAAGCACAGAGCCCCAGATTTTATGTTGTCCTGGAGAGCTTGCAGAGCACTGGGGAAAGGCAGGCAGAGAATTCCCTGCTAGCACCTTCTCTGTGCCTGGGAAGCAGAAGTGTTCACATTGCTTCGCAGAATCGCTTTTGTGCAGAAAACAGTAACACTTGTTCAGAACGAAAGAAAGCACAGAGCCCCAAATTTGCTGTTGTCCTGGAGAGCTTGCAGAGCACTGGGGAAAGGCAGGCAGAGAATTCCCTGCTAGCACCTTCTCTGTGCCTGGGAAGCAGAAGTGTTCACATTGCTTCGCAGAATCGCTTTTGTGCAGAAAACAGTAACACTTGTTCAGAACGAAAGAAAGCACAGAGCCCCAGATTTTATGTTGTCCTGGAGAGCTTGCAGAGCACTGGGGAAAGGCAGGCAGAGAATTCCCTGCTAGCACCTTCTCTGTGCCTGGGAAGCAGAAGTGTTCACATTGCTTCGCAGAATCGCTTTTGTGCAGAAAACAGTAACACTTGTTCAGAACAAAAGAAAGCACAGAGCCCCAGATTTTATGTTGTCCTGGAGAGCTTGCAGAGCACTGGGGAAAGGCAGGCAGAGAATTCCCTGCTAGCACCTTCTCTGTGCCTGGGAAGCAGAAGTGTTCACATTGCTTCGCAGAATCGCTTTTGTGCAGAAAACAGTAACACTTGTTCAGAACGAAAGAAAGCACAGAGCCCCAGATTTGCTGTTGTCCTGGAGAGCTTGCAGAGCACTGGGGAAAGGCAGGCAGAGAATTCCCTGCTAGCACCTTCTCTGTGCCTGTTCACACTGCTTCGCAGAATCGCTTTTGTGCAGAAAACACTAACACTTGTTCAGAACGAAAGGAATCACAGAGCCCCAGATTTTATGTTGTCCTGGAGAGCTTGCAGAGCACTGGGGAAAGGCAGGCAGAGAATTCCCTGCTAGCACCTTCTCTGTGCCTGGGAAGCAGAAGTGTTCACATTGCTTCGCAGAATCGCTTTTGTGCAGAAAACAGTAACACTTGTTCAGAACAAAAGAAAGCACAGAGCCCCAGATTTACTGTTGTCCTGGAGAGCTTGCAGAGCACTGGGGAAAGGCAGGCAGAGAATTCCCTGCTAGCACCTTCTCTGTGCCTGTTCACATTGCTTCGCAGAATCGCTTTTGTGCAGAAAACAGTAACACTTGTTCAGAACGAAAGAAAGCACAGAGCCCCAGATTTTATGTTGTCCTGGAGAGCTTGCAGAGCACTGGGGAAAGGCAGGCAGAGAATTCCCTGCTAGCACCTTCTCTGTGCCTGGGAAGCAGAAGTGTTCACATTGCTTCTCAGAATCGCTTTTGTGCAGAAAACAGTAACACTTGTTCAGAACGAAAGAAAGCACAGAGCCCCCGATTTTATGTTGTCCTGGAGAGCTTGCAGAGCACTGGGGAAAGGCAGGCAGAGAATTCCCTGCTAGCACCTTCTCTGTGCCTGGGAAGCAGAAGTGTTCACATTGCTTCGCAGAATCGCTTTTGTGCAGAAAACAGTAACACTTGTTCAGAACGAAAGAAAGCACAGAGCCCCAGATTTTATGTTGTCCTGGAGAGCTTGCAGAGCACTGGGGAAAGGCAGGCAGAGAATTCCCTGCTAGCACCTTCTCTGTGCCTGGGAAGCAGAAGTGTTCACATTGCTTCGCAGAATCGCTTTTGTGCAGAAAACAGTAACACTTGTTCAGAACGAAAGAAAGCACAGAGCCCCAGATTTTATGTTGTCCTGGAGAGCTTGCAGAGCACTGGGGAAAGGCAGGCAGAGAATTCCCTGCTAGCACCTTCTCTGTGCCTGGGAAGCAGAAGTGTTCACATTGCTTGGCAGAATCGCTTTTGTGCAGAAAACAGTAACACTTGTTCAGAACGAAAGAAAGCACAGAGCCCCAGATTTGCTGTTGTCCTGGAGAGCTTGCAGAGCACTGGGGAAAGGCAGGCAGAGAATTCCCTGCTAGCACCTTCTCTGTGCCTGGGAAGCAGAAGTGTTCACATTGCTTCGCAGAATCGCTTTTGTGCAGAAAACAGTAACACTTGTTCAGAACAAAAGAAAGCACAGAGCCCCAGATTTTATGTTGTCCTGGAGAGCTTGCAGAGCACTGGGGAAAGGCAGGCAGAGAATTCCCTGCTAGCACCTTCTCTGTGCCTGGGAAGCAGAAGTGTTCACATTGCTTCGCAGAATCGCTTTTGTGCAGAAAACAGTAACACTTGTTCAGAACGAAAGAAAGCACAGAGCCCCAGATTTTATGTTGTCCTGGAGAGCTTGCAGAGCACTGGGGAAAGGCAGGCAGAGAATTCCCTGCTAGCACCTTCTCTGTGCCTGGGAAGCAGAAGTGTTCACATTGCTTCGCAGAATCGCTTTTGTGCAGAAAACACTAACACTTGTTCAGAACGAAAGAAAGCACAGAGCCCCAGATTTGCTGTTGTCCTGGAGAGCTTGCAGAGCACTGGGGAAAGGCAGGCAGAGAATTCCCTGCTAGCACCTTCTCTGTGCCTGTTCACACTGCTTCGCAGAATCGCTTTTGTGCAGAAAACAGTAACACTTGTTCAGAACAAAAGAAAGCACAGAGCCCCAGATTTGCTGTTGTCCTGGAGAGCTTGCAGAGCACTGGGGAAAGGCAGGCAGAGAATTCCCTGCTAGCACCTTCTCTGTGCCTGGGAAGCAGAAGTGTTCACATTGCTTCGCATAATCGCTTTTGTGCAGAAAACATTAACACTTGTTCAGAACGAAAGAAAGCACAGAGCCCCAGATTTTATGTTGTCCTGGAGAGCTTGCAGAGCACTGGGGAAAGGCAGGCAGAGAATTCCCTGCTAGCACCTTCTCTGTGCCTGGGAAGCAGAAGTGTTCACATTGCTTCGCAGAATCGCTTTTGTGCAGAAAACAGTAACACTTGTTCAGAACGAAAGAAAGCACAGAGCCCCAGATTTGCTGTTGTCCTGGAGAGCTTGCAGAGCACTGGGGAAAGGCAGGCAGAGAATTCCCTGCTAGCACCTTCTCTGTGCCTGGGAAGCAGAAGTGTTCACATTGCTTCGCAGAATCGCTTTTGTGCAGAAAACAGTAACACTTGTTCAGAACAAAAGAAAGCACAGAGCCCCAGATTTTATGTTGTCCTGGAGAGCTTGCAGAGCACTGGGGAAAGGCAGGCAGAGAATTCCCTGCTAGCACCTTCTCTGTGCCTGGGAAGCAGAAGTGTTCACATTGCTTCGCAGAATCGCTTTTGTGCAGAAAACAGTAACACTTGTTCAGAACGAAAGAAAGCACAGAGCCCCAGATTTGCTGTTGTCCTGGAGAGCTTGCAGAGCACTGGGGAAAGGCAGGCAGAGAATTCCCTGCTAGCACCTTCTCTGTGCCTGGGAAGCAGAAGTGTTCACATTGCTTCGCAGAATCGCTTTTGTGCAGAAAACAGTAACACTTGTTCAGAACGAAAGAAAGCACAGAGCCCCAGATTTTATGTTGTCCTGGAGAGCTTGCAGAGCACTGGGGAAAGGCAGGCAGAGAATTCCCTGCTAGCACCTTCTCTGTGCCTGGGAAGCAGAAGTGTTCACATTGCTTCGCAGAATCGCTTTTGTGCAGAAAACAGTAACACTTGTTCAGAACAAAAGAAAGCACAGAGCCCCAGATTTACTGTTGTCCTGGAGAGCTTGCAGAGCACTGGGGAAAGGCAGGCAGAGAATTCCCTGCTAGCACCTTCTCTGTGCCTGGGAAGCAGAAGTGTTCACATTGCTTCGCAGAAGCGCTTTTGTGCAGAAAACAGTAACACTTGTTCAGAACAAAAGAAAGCACAGAGCCCCAGATTTGCTGTTGTCCTGGAGAGCTTGCAGAGCACTGGGGAAAGGCAGGCAGAGAATTCCCTGCTAGCACCTTCTCTGTGCCTGTTCACACTGCTTCGCAGAATCGCTTTTGTGCAGAAAACACTAACACTTGTTCAGAACGAAAGGAATCACAGAGCCCCAGATTTGCTGTTGTCCTGGAGAGCTTGCAGAGCACTGGGGAAAGGCAGGCAGAGAATTCCCTGCTAGCACCTTCTCTGTGCCTGGGAAGCAGAAGTGTTCACATTGCTTCGCAGAATCGCTTTTGTGCAGAAAACACTAACACTTGTTCAGAACGAAAGAAAGCACAGAGCCCCAGATTTGCTGTTGTCCTGGAGAGCTTGCAGAGCACTGGGGAAAGGCAGGCAGAGAATTCCCTGCTAGCACCTTCTCTGTGCCTGTTCACATTGCTTCGCAGAATCGCTTTTGTGCAGAAAACAGTAACACTTGTTCAGAACGAAAGAAAGCACAGAGCCCCAGATTTTATGTTGTCCTGGAGAGCTTGCAGAGCACTGGGGAAAGGCAGGCAGAGAATTCCCTGCTAGCACCTTCTCTGTGCCTGGGAAGCAGAAGTGTTCACATTGCTTCTCAGAATCGCTTTTGTGCAGAAAACAGTAACACTTGTTCAGAACGAAAGAAAGCACAGAGCCCCAGATTTTATGTTGTCCTGGAGAGCTTGCAGAGCACTGGGGAAAGGCAGGCAGAGAATTCCCTGCTAGCACCTTCTCTGTGCCTGGGAAGCAGAAGTGTTCACATTGCTTCGCAGAATCGCTTTTGTGCAGAAAACAGTAACACTTGTTCAGAACGAAAGAAAGCACAGAGCCCCAGATTTTATGTTGTCCTGGAGAGCTTGCAGAGCACTGGGGAAAGGCAGGCAGAGAATTCCCTGCTAGCACCTTCTCTGTGCCTGGGAAGCAGAAGTGTTCACATTGCTTCGCAGAATCGCTTTTGTGCAGAAAACAGTAACACTTGTTCAGAACGAAAGAAAGCACAGAGCCCCAAATTTGCTGTTGTCCTGGAGAGCTTGCAGAGCACTGGGGAAAGGCAGGCAGAGAATTCCCTGCTAGCACCTTCTCTGTGCCTGGGAAGCAGAAGTGTTCACATTGCTTCGCAGAATGGCTTTTGTGCAGAAAACAGTAACACTTGTTCAGAACGAAAGAAAGCACAGAGCCCCAGATTTGCTGTTGTCCTGGAGAGCTTGCAGAGCACTGGGGAAAGGCAGGCAGAGAATTCCCTGCTAGCACCTTCTCTGTGCCTGGGAAGCAGAAGTGTTCACATTGCTTCGCAGAAGCGCTTTTGTGCAGAAAACAGTAACACTTGTTCAGAACGAAAGAAAGCACAGAGCCCCAGATTTGCTGTTGTCCTGGAGAGCTTGCAGAGCACTGGGGAAAGGCAGGCAGAGAATTCCCTGCTAGCACCTTCTCTGTGCCTGTTCACACTGCTTCGCAGAATCGCTTTTGTGCAGAAAACACTAACACTTGTTCAGAACGAAAGGAATCACAGAGCCCCAGATTTGCTGTTGTCCTGGAGAGCTTGCAGAGCACTGGGGAAAGGCAGGCAGAGAATTCCCTGCTAGCACCTTCTCTGTGCCTGGGAAGCAGAAGTGTTCACATTGCTTCGCAGAATCGCTTTTGTGCAGAAAACACTAACACTTGTTCAGAACGAAAGAAAGCACAGAGCCCCAGATTTGCTGTTGTCCTGGAGAGCTTGCAGAGCACTGGGGAAAGGCAGGCAGAGAATTCCCTGCTAGCACCTTCTCTGTGCCTGGGAAGCAGAAGTGTTCACATTGCTTCGCAGAATCGCTTTTGTGCAGAAAACAGTAACACTTGTTCAGAACGAAAGAAAGCACAGAGCCCCAGATTTTATGTTGTCCTGGAGAGCTTGCAGAGCACTGGGGAAAGGCAGGCAGAGAATTCCCTGCTAGCACCTTCTCTGTGCCTGGGAAGCAGAAGTGTTCACATTGCTTCGCAGAATCGCTTTTGTGCAGAAAACAGTAACACTTGTTCAGAACGAAAGAAAGCACAGAGCCCCAGATTTTATGTTGTCCTGGAGAGCTTGCAGAGCACTGGGGAAAGGCAGGCAGAGAATTCCCTGCTAGCACCTTCTCTGTGCCTGGGAAGCAGAAGTGTTCACATTGCTTCGCAGAATCGCTTTTGTGCAGAAAACAGTAACACTTGTTCAGAACGAAAGAAAGCACAGAGCCCCAGATTTTATGTTGTCCTGGAGAGCTTGCAGAGCACTGGGGAAAGGCAGGCAGAGAATTCCCTGCTAGCACCTTCTCTGTGCCTGGGAAGCAGAAGTGTTCACATTGCTTCGCAGAATCGCTTTTGTGCAGAAAACAGTAACACTTGTTCAGAACGAAAGAAAGCACAGAGCCCCAGATTTTATGTTGTCCTGGAGAGCTTGCAGAGCACTGGGGAAAGGCAGGCAGAGAATTCCCTGCTAGCACCTTCTCTGTGCCTGGGAAGCAGAAGTGTTCACATTGCTTCGCAGAATCGCTTTTGTGCAGAAAACAGTAACACTTGTTCAGAACGAAAGAAAGCACAGAGCCCCAGATTTTATGTTGTCCTGGAGAGCTTGCAGAGCACTGGGGAAAGGCAGGCAGAGAATTCCCTGCTAGCACCTTCTCTGTGCCTGGGAAGCAGAAGTGTTCACATTGCTTGGCAGAATCGCTTTTGTGCAGAAAACAGTAACACTTGTTCAGAACGAAAGAAAGCACAGAGCCCCAGATTTGCTGTTGTCCTGGAGAGCTTGCAGAGCACTGGGGAAAGGCAGGCAGAGAATTCCCTGCTAGCACCTTCTCTGTGCCTGGGAAGCAGAAGTGTTCACATTGCTTCGCAGAATCGCTTTTGTGCAGAAAACAGTAACACTTGTTCAGAACAAAAGAAAGCACAGAGCCCCAGATTTTATGTTGTCCTGGAGAGCTTGCAGAGCACTGGGGAAAGGCAGGCAGAGAATTCCCTGCTAGCACCTTCTCTGTGCCTGGGAAGCAGAAGTGTTCACATTGCTTCGCAGAATCGCTTTTGTGCAGAAAACAGTAACACTTGTTCAGAACGAAAGAAAGCACAGAGCCCCAGATTTGCTGTTGTCCTGGAGAGCTTGCAGAGCACTGGGGAAAGGCAGGCAGAGAATTCCCTGCTAGCACCTTCTCTGTGCCTGGGAAGCAGAAGTGTTCACATTGCTTCGCAGAATCGCTTTTGTGCAGAAAACACTAACACTTGTTCAGAACGAAAGAAAGCACAGAGCCCCAGATTTGCTGTTGTCCTGGAGAGCTTGCAGAGCACTGGGGAAAGGCAGGCAGAGAATTCCCTGCTAGCACCTTCTCTGTGCCTGTTCACACTGCTTCGCAGAATCGCTTTTGTGCAGAAAACAGTAACACTTGTTCAGAACAAAAGAAAGCACAGAGCCCCAGATTTACTGTTGTCCTGGAGAGCTTGCAGAGCACTGGGGAAAGGCAGGCAGAGAATTCCCTGCTAGCACCTTCTCTGTGCCTGGGAAGCAGAAGTGTTCACATTGCTTCGCAGAAGCGCTTTTGTGCAGAAAACAGTAACACTTGTTCAGAACAAAAGAAAGCACAGAGCCCCAGATTTGCTGTTGTCCTGGAGAGCTTGCAGAGCACTGGGGAAAGGCAGGCAGAGAATTCCCTGCTAGCACCTTCTCTGTGCCTGTTCACACTGCTTCGCAGAATCGCTTTTGTGCAGAAAACACTAACACTTGTTCAGAACGAAAGGAATCACAGAGCCCCAGATTTGCTGTTGTCCTGGAGAGCTTGCAGAGCACTGGGGAAAGGCAGGCAGAGAATTCCCTGCTAGCACCTTCTCTGTGCCTGGGAAGCAGAAGTGTTCACATTGCTTCGCAGAATCGCTTTTGTGCAGAAAACACTAACACTTGTTCAGAACGAAAGAAAGCACAGAGCCCCAGATTTGCTGTTGTCCTGGAGAGCTTGCAGAGCACTGGGGAAAGGCAGGCAGAGAATTCCCTGCTAGCACCTTCTCTGTGCCTGTTCACATTGCTTCGCAGAATCGCTTTTGTGCAGAAAACAGTAACACTTGTTCAGAACGAAAGAAAGCACAGAGCCCCAGATTTTATGTTGTCCTGGAGAGCTTGCAGAGCACTGGGGAAAGGCAGGCAGAGAATTCCCTGCTAGCACCTTCTCTGTGCCTGGGAAGCAGAAGTGTTCACATTGCTTCTCAGAATCGCTTTTGTGCAGAAAACAGTAACACTTGTTCAGAACGAAAGAAAGCACAGAGCCCCAGATTTTATGTTGTCCTGGAGAGCTTGCAGAGCACTGGGGAAAGGCAGGCAGAGAATTCCCTGCTAGCACCTTCTCTGTGCCTGGGAAGCAGAAGTGTTCACATTGCTTCGCAGAATCGCTTTTGTGCAGAAAACAGTAACACTTGTTCAGAACGAAAGAAAGCACAGAGCCCCAGATTTTATGTTGTCCTGGAGAGCTTGCAGAGCACTGGGGAAAGGCAGGCAGAGAATTCCCTGCTAGCACCTTCTCTGTGCCTGGGAAGCAGAAGTGTTCACATTGCTTCGCAGAATCGCTTTTGTGCAGAAAACAGTAACACTTGTTCAGAACGAAAGAAAGCACAGAGCCCCAAATTTGCTGTTGTCCTGGAGAGCTTGCAGAGCACTGGGGAAAGGCAGGCAGAGAATTCCCTGCTAGCACCTTCTCTGTGCCTGGGAAGCAGAAGTGTTCACATTGCTTCGCAGAATGGCTTTTGTGCAGAAAACAGTAACACTTGTTCAGAACGAAAGAAAGCACAGAGCCCCAGATTTGCTGTTGTCCTGGAGAGCTTGCAGAGCACTGGGGAAAGGCAGGCAGAGAATTCCCTGCTAGCACCTTCTCTGTGCCTGGGAAGCAGAAGTGTTCACATTGCTTCGCAGAAGCGCTTTTGTGCAGAAAACAGTAACACTTGTTCAGAACGAAAGAAAGCACAGAGCCCCAGATTTGCTGTTGTCCTGGAGAGCTTGCAGAGCACTGGGGAAAGGCAGGCAGAGAATTCCCTGCTAGCACCTTCTCTGTGCCTGTTCACACTGCTTCGCAGAATCGCTTTTGTGCAGAAAACAGTAACACTTGTTCAGAACGAAAGGAATCACAGAGCCCCAGATTTGCTGTTGTCCTGGAGAGCTTGCAGAGCACTGGGGAAAGGCAGGCAGAGAATTCCCTGCTAGCACCTTCTCTGTGCCTGGGAAGCAGAAGTGTTCACATTGCTTCGCAGAAGCGCTTTTGTGCAGAAAACAGTAACACTTGTTCAGAACAAAAGAAAGCACAGAGCCCCAGATTTGCTGTTGTCCTGGAGAGCTTGCAGAGCACTGGGGAAAGGCAGGCAGAGAATTCCCTGCTAGCACCTTCTCTGTGCCTGGGAAGCAGAAGTGTTCACATTGCTTCGCAGAATCGCTTTTGTGCAGAAAACAGTAACACTTGTTCAGAACGAAAGAAAGCACAGAGCCCCAGATTTTATGTTGTCCTGGAGAGCTTGCAGAGCACTGGGGAAAGGCAGGCAGAGAATTCCCTGCTAGCACCTTCTCTGTGCCTGGGAAGCAGAAGTGTTCACATTGCTTCGCAGAATCGCTTTTGTGCAGAAAACAGTAACACTTGTTCAGAACGAAAGAAAGCACAGAGCCCCAGATTTTATGTTGTCCTGGAGAGCTTGCAGAGCACTGGGGAAAGGCAGGCAGAGAATTCCCTGCTAGCACCTTCTCTGTGCCTGGGAAGCAGAAGTGTTCACATTGCTTCGCAGAATCGCTTTTGTGCAGAAAACAGTAACACTTGTTCAGAACGAAAGAAAGCACAGAGCCCCAGATTTTATGTTGTCCTGGAGAGCTTGCAGAGCACTGGGGAAAGGCAGGCAGAGAATTCCCTGCTAGCACCTTCTCTGTGCCTGGGAAGCAGAAGTGTTCACATTGCTTCGCAGAATCGCTTTTGTGCAGAAAACAGTAACACTTGTTCAGAACGAAAGAAAGCACAGAGCCCCAAATTTGCTGTTGTCCTGGAGAGCTTGCAGAGCACTGGGGAAAGGCAGGCAGAGAATTCCCTGCTAGCACCTTCTCTGTGCCTGGGAAGCAGAAGTGTTCAAATTGCTTCGCAGAATCGCTTTTGTGCAGAAAACAGTAACACTTGTTCAGAACGAAAGAAAGCACAGAGCCCCAGATTTTATGTTGTCCTGGAGAGCTTGCAGAGCACTGGGGAAAGGCAGGCAGAGAATTCCCTGCTAGCACCTTCTCTGTGCCTGGGAAGCAGAAGTGTTCACATTGCTTCGCAGAATCGCTTTTGTGCAGAAAACAGTAACACTTGTTCAGAACAAAAGAAAGCACAGAGCCCCAGATTTTATGTTGTCCTGGAGAGCTTGCAGAGCACTGGGGAAAGGCAGGCAGAGAATTCCCTGCTAGCACCTTCTCTGTGCCTGGGAAGCAGAAGTGTTCACATTGCTTCGCAGAATCGCTTTTGTGCAGAAAACAGTAACACTTGTTCAGAACGAAAGAAAGCACAGAGCCCCAGATTTGCTGTTGTCCTGGAGAGCTTGCAGAGCACTGGGGAAAGGCAGGCAGAGAATTCCCTGCTAGCACCTTCTCTGTGCCTGTTCACACTGCTTCGCAGAATCGCTTTTGTGCAGAAAACACTAACACTTGTTCAGAACGAAAGGAATCACAGAGCCCCAGATTTTATGTTGTCCTGGAGAGCTTGCAGAGCACTGGGGAAAGGCAGGCAGAGAATTCCCTGCTAGCACCTTCTCTGTGCCTGGGAAGCAGAAGTGTTCACATTGCTTCGCAGAATCGCTTTTGTGCAGAAAACAGTAACACTTGTTCAGAACAAAAGAAAGCACAGAGCCCCAGATTTACTGTTGTCCTGGAGAGCTTGCAGAACACTGGGGAAAGGCAGGCAGAGAATTCCCTGCTAGCACCTTCTCTGTGCCTGGGAAGCAGAAGTGTTCACATTGCTTCGCAGAAGCGCTTTTGTGCAGAAAACAGTAACACTTGTTCAGAACAAAAGAAAGCACAGAGCCCCAGATTTGCTGTTGTCCTGGAGAGCTTGCAGAGCACTGGGGAAAGGCAGGCAGAGAATTCCCTGCTAGCACCTTCTCTGTGCCTGTTCACATTGCTTCGCAGACTCGCTTTTGTGCAGAAAACACTAACACTTGTTCAGAACGAAAGGAAGCACAGAGCCCCAGATTTTATGTTGTCCTGGAGAGCTTGCAGAGCACTGGGGAAAGGCAGGCAGAGAATTCCCTGCTAGCACCTTCTCTGTGCCTGGGAAGCAGAAGTGTTCACATTGCTTCGCAGAATCGCTTTTGTGCAGAAAACAGTAACACTTGTTCAGAACGAAAGAAAGCACAGAGCCCCAGATTTTATGTTGTCCTGGAGAGCTTGCAGAGCACTGGGGAAAGGCAGGCAGAGAATTCCCTGCTAGCACCTTCTCTGTGCCTGGGAAGCAGAAGTGTTCACATTGCTTCTCAGAATCGCTTTTGTGCAGAAAACAGTAACACTTGTTCAGAACGAAAGAAAGCACAGAGCCCCAGATTTTATGTTGTCCTGGAGAGCTTGCAGAGCACTGGGGAAAGGCAGGCAGAGAATTCCCTGCTAGCACCTTCTCTGTGCCTGGGAAGCAGAAGTGTTCACATTGCTTCGCAGAATCGCTTTTGTGCAGAAAACAGTAACACTTGTTCAGAACGAAAGAAAGCACAGAGCCCCAGATTTTATGTTGTCCTGGAGAGCTTGCAGAGCACTGGGGAAAGGCAGGCAGAGAATTCCCTGCTAGCACCTTCTCTGTGCCTGGGAAGCAGAAGTGTTCACATTGCTTCGCAGAATCGCTTTTGTGCAGAAAACAGTAACACTTGTTCAGAACGAAAGAAAGCACAGAGCCCCAAATTTGCTGTTGTCCTGGAGAGCTTGCAGAGCACTGGGGAAAGGCAGGCAGAGAATTCCCTGCTAGCACCTTCTCTGTGCCTGGGAAGCAGAAGTGTTCACATTGCTTCGCAGAATCGCTTTTGTGCAGAAAACAGTAACACTTGTTCAGAACGAAAGAAAGCACAGAGCCCCAGATTTTATGTTGTCCTGGAGAGCTTGCAGAGCACTGGGGAAAGGCAGGCAGAGAATTCCCTGCTAGCACCTTCTCTGTGCCTGGGAAGCAGAAGTGTTCACATTGCTTCGCAGAATCGCTTTTGTGCAGAAAACAGTAACACTTGTTCAGAACAAAAGAAAGCACAGAGCCCCAGATTTTATGTTGTCCTGGAGAGCTTGCAGAGCACTGGGGAAAGGCAGGCAGAGAATTCCCTGCTAGCACCTTCTCTGTGCCTGGGAAGCAGAAGTGTTCACATTGCTTCGCAGAATCGCTTTTGTGCAGAAAACAGTAACACTTGTTCAGAACGAAAGAAAGCACAGAGCCCCAGATTTGCTGTTGTCCTGGAGAGCTTGCAGAGCACTGGGGAAAGGCAGGCAGAGAATTCCCTGCTAGCACCTTCTCTGTGCCTGTTCACACTGCTTCGCAGAATCGCTTTTGTGCAGAAAACACTAACACTTGTTCAGAACGAAAGGAATCACAGAGCCCCAGATTTGCTGTTGTCCTGGAGAGCTTGCAGAGCACTGGGGAAAGGCAGGCAGAGAATTCCCTGCTAGCACCTTCTCTGTGCCTGGGAAGCAGAAGTGTTCACATTGCTTCGCAGAATCGCTTTTGTGCAGAAAACAGTAACACTTGTTCAGAACGAAAGAAAGCACAGAGCCCCAGATTTGCTGTTGTCCTGGAGAGCTTGCAGAGCACTGGGGAAAGGCAGGCAGAGAATTCCCTGCTAGCACCTTCTCTGTGCCTGTTCACATTGCTTCGCAGAATCGCTTTTGTGCAGAAAACACTAACACTTGTAGAGAACGAAAGAAAGCACAGAGCCCCAGATTTTATGTTGTCCTGGAGAGCTTGCAGAGCACTGGGGAAAGGCAGGCAGAGAATTCCCTGCTAGCACCTTCTCTGTGCCTGGGAAGCAGAAGTGTTCACATTGCTTCGCAGAATCGCTTTTGTGCAGAAAACAGTAACACTTGTTCAGAACGAAAGAAAGCACAGAGCCCCAGATTTGCTGTTGTCCTGGAGAGCTTGCAGAGCACTGGGGAAAGGCAGGCAGAGAATTCCCTGCTAGCACCTTCTCTGTGCCTGTTCACATTGCTTCGCAGAATCGCTTTTGTGCAGAAAACACTAACACTTGTAGAGAACGAAAGAAAGCACAGAGCCCCAGATTTTATGTTGTCCTGGAGAGCTTGCAGAGCACTGGGGAAAGGCAGGCAGAGAATTCCCTGCTAGCACCTTCTCTGTGCCTGGGAAGCAGAAGTGTTCACATTGCTTCTCAGAATCGCTTTTGTGCAGAAAACAGTAACACTTGTTCAGAACGAAAGAAAGCACAGAGCCCCAGATTTTATGTTGTCCTGGAGAGCTTGCAGAGCACTGGGGAAAGGCAGGCAGAGAATTCCCTGCTAGCACCTTCTCTGTGCCTGGGAAGCAGAAGTGTTCACATTGCTTCGCAGAATCGCTTTTGTGCAGAAAACAGTAACACTTGTTCAGAACGAAAGAAAGCACAGAGCCCCAGATTTTATGTTGTCCTGGAGAGCTTGCAGAGCACTGGGGAAAGGCAGGCAGAGAATTCCCTGCTAGCACCTTCTCTGTGCCTGGGAAGCAGAAGTGTTCACATTGCTTCGCAGAATCGCTTTTGTGCAGAAAACAGTAACACTTGTTCAGAACGAAAGAAAGCACAGAGCCCCAGATTTTATGTTGTCCTGGAGAGCTTGCAGAGCACTGGGGAAAGGCAGGCAGAGAATTCCCTGCTAGCACCTTCTCTGTGCCTGGGAAGCAGAAGTGTTCACATTGCTTCGCAGAATCGCTTTTGTGCAGAAAACAGTAACACTTGTTCAGAACGAAAGAAAGCACAGAGCCCCAGATTTTATGTTGTCCTGGAGAGCTTGCAGAGCACTGGGGAAAGGCAGGCAGAGAATTCCCTGCTAGCACCTTCTCTGTGCCTGGGAAGCAGAAGTGTTCACATTGCTTCGCAGAATCGCTTTTGTGCAGAAAACAGTAACACTTGTTCAGAACGAAAGAAAGCACAGAGCCCCAGATTTTATGTTGTCCTGGAGAGCTTGCAGAGCACTGGGGAAAGGCAGGCAGAGAATTCCCTGCTAGCACCTTCTCTGTGCCTGGGAAGCAGAAGTGTTCACATTGCTTCGCAGAATCGCTTTTGTGCAGAAAACAGTAACACTTGTTCAGAACAAAAGAAAGCACAGAGCCCCAGATTTTATGTTGTCCTGGAGAGCTTGCAGAGCACTGGGGAAAGGCAGGCAGAGAATTCCCTGCTAGCACCTTCTCTGTGCCTGGGAAGCAGAAGTGTTCACATTGCTTCGCAGAATCGCTTTTGTGCAGAAAACAGTAACACTTGTTCAGAACGAAAGAAAGCACAGAGCCCCAGATTTGCTGTTGTCCTGGAGAGCTTGCAGAGCACTGGGGAAAGGCAGGCAGAGAATTCCCTGCTAGCACCTTCTCTGTGCCTGTTCACACTGCTTCGCAGAATCGCTTTTGTGCAGAAAACAGTAACACTTGTTCAGAACGAAAGAAAGCACAGAGCCCCAGATTTGCTGTTGTCCTGGAGAGCTTGCAGAGCACTGGGGAAAGGCAGGCAGAGAATTCCCTGCTAGCACCTTCTCTGTGCCTGGGAAGCAGAAGTGTTCACATTGCTTCGCAGAATCGCTTTTGTGCAGAAAACAGTAACACTTGTTCAGAACGAAAGAAAGCACAGAGCCCCAGATTTGCTGTTGTCCTGGAGAGCTTGCAGAGCACTGGGGAAAGGCAGGCAGAGAATTCCCTGCTAGAACCTTCTCTGTGCCTGTTCACATTGCTTCGCAGAATCGCTTTTGTGCAGAAAACACTAACACTTGTAGAGAACGAAAGAAAGCACAGAGCCCCAGATTTTATGTTGTCCTGGAGAGCTTGCAGAGCACTGGGGAAAGGCAGGCAGAGAATTCCCTGCTAGCACCTTCTCTGTGCCTGGGAAGCAGAAGTGTTCACATTGCTTGGCAGAATCGCTTTTGTGCAGAAAACAGTAACACTTGTTCAGAACGAAAGAAAGCACAGAGCCCCAGATTTTATGTTGTCCTGGAGAGCTTGCAGAGCACTGGGGAAAGGCAGGCAGAGAATTCCCTGCTAGCACCTTCTCTGTGCCTGGGAAGCAGAAGTGTTCACATTGCTTCGCAGAATCGCTTTTGTGCAGAAAACAGTAACACTTGTTCAGAACAAAAGAAAGCACAGAGCCCCAGATTTTATGTTGTCCTGGAGAGCTTGCAGAGCACTGGGGAAAGGCAGGCAGAGAATTCCCTGCTAGCACCTTCTCTGTGCCTGGGAAGCAGAAGTGTTCACATTGCTTCGCAGAATCGCTTTTGTGCAGAAAACAGTAACACTTGTTCAGAACGAAAGAAAGCACAGAGCCCCAGATTTGCTGTTGTCCTGGAGAGCTTGCAGAGCACTGGGGAAAGGCAGGCAGAGAATTCCCTGCTAGCACCTTCTCTGTGCCTGGGAAGCAGAAGTGTTCACATTGCTTCGTAGAATCGCTTTTGTGCAGAAAACAGTAACACTTGTTCAGAACGAAAGAAAGCACAGAGCCCCAGATTTTATGTTGTCCTGGAGAGCTTGCAGAGCACTGGGGAAAGGCAGGCAGAGAATTCCCTGCTAGCACCTTCTCTGTGCCTGGGAAGCAGAAGTGTTCACATTGCTTCGCAGAATCGCTTTTGTGCAGAAAACAGTAACACTTGTTCAGAACAAAAGAAAGCACAGAGCCCCAGATTTTATGTTGTCCTGGAGAGCTTGCAGAGCACTGGGGAAAGGCAGGCAGAGAATTCCCTGCTAGCACCTTCTCTGTGCCTGGGAAGCAGAAGTGTTCACATTGCTTCGCAGAAGCGCTTTTGTGCAGAAAACAGTAACACTTGTTCAGAACGAAAGAAAGCACAGAGCCCCAGATTTGCTGTTGTCCTGGAGAGCTTGCAGAGCACTGGGGAAAGGCAGGCAGAGAATTCCCTGCTAGCACCTTCTCTGTGCCTGTTCACACTGCTTCGCAGAATCGCTTTTGTGCAGAAAACACTAACACTTGTTCAGAACGAAAGGAATCACAGAGCCCCAGATTTAATGTTGTCCTGGAGAGCTTGCAGAGCACTGGGGAAAGGCAGGCAGAGAATTCCCTGCTAGCACCTTCTCTGTGCCTGGGAAGCAGAAGTGTTCACATTGCTTCGCAGAATCGCTTTTGTGCAGAAAACAGTAACACTTGTTCAGAACGAAAGAAAGCACAGAGCCCCAGATTTTATGTTGTCCTGGAGAGCTTGCAGAGCACTGGGGAAAGGCAGGCAGAGAATTCCCTGCTAGCACCTTCTCTGTGCCTGGGAAGCAGAAGTGTTCACATTGCTTCGCAGAATCGCTTTTGTGCAGAAAACAGTAACACTTGTTCAGAACAAAAGAAAGCACAGAGCCGCAGATTTTATGTTCTCCTGGAGAGCTTGCAGAGCACTGGGGAAAGGCAAGCAGAGAATTCACTGCTAGCACCTTCTCTGTGCCTGGGAAGCAGAAGTGTTCACATTGCTTCGCAGAATCGTTTTTGTGCAGAAAACAGTAACACTTGTTCAGAACGAAAGAAAGCACAGAGCCCCAGATTTTATGTTGTCCTGGAGAGCTTGCAGAGCACTGGGGAAAGGCAGGCAGAGAATTCCCTGCTAGCACTTTCTCTGTGCCTGGGAAGCAGAAGTGTTCACATTGCTTCGCAGAATCGCTTTTGTGCAGAAAACAGTAACACTTGTTCAGAACGAAAGAAAGCACAGAGCCCCAGATTTGCTGTTGTCCTGGAGAGCTTGCAGAGCACTGGGGAAAGGCAGGCAGAGAATTCCCTGCTAGCACCTTCTCTGTGCCTGTTCACACTGCTTCGCAGAATCGCTTTTGTGCAGAAAACACTAACACTTGTTCAGAACGAAAGGAATCACAGAGCCCCAGATTTGCTGTTGTCCTGGAGAGCTTGCAGAGCACTGGGGAAAGGCAGGCAGAGAATTCCCTGCTAGCACCTTCTCTGTGCCTGGGAAGCAGAAGTGTTCACATTGCTTCGCAGAATCGCTTTTGTGCAGAAAACAGTAACACTTGTTCAGAACGAAAGAAAGCACAGAGCCCCAGATTTGCTGTTGTCCTGGAGAGCTTGCAGAGCACTGGGGAAAGGCAGGCAGAGAATTCCCTGCTAGCACCTTCTCTGTGCCTGGGAAGCAGAAGTGTTCACATTGCTTCGCAGAATCGCTTTTGTGCAGAAAACAGTAACACTTGTTCAGAACAAAAGAAAGCACAGAGCCCCAGATTTTATGTTGTCCTGGAGAGCTTGCAGAGCACTGGGGAAAGGCAGGCAGAGAATTCCCTGCTAGCACCTTCTCTGTGCCTGGGAAGCAGAAGTGTTCACATTGCTTCGCAGAATCGCTTTTGTGCAGAAAACAGTTACACTTGTTCAGAACAAAAGAAAGCACAGAGCCCCAGATTTGCTGTTGTCCTGGAGAGCTTGCAGAGCACTGGGGAAAGGCAGGCAGAGAATTCCCTGCTAGCACCTTCTCTGTGCCTGGGAAGCAGAAGTGTTCACATTGCTTGGCAGAATCGCTTTTGTGCAGAAAACAGTAACACTTGTTCAGAACGAAAGAAAGCACAGAGCCCCAGATTTTATGTTGTCCTGGAGAGCTTGCAGAGCACTGGGGAAAGGCAGGCAGAGAATTCCCTGCTAGCACCTTCTCTGTGCCTGGGAAGCAGAAGTGTTCACATTGCTTCGCAGAATCGCTTTTGTGCAGAAAACAGTAACACTTGTTCAGAACGAAAGAAAGCACAGAGCCCCAGATTTTATGTTGTCCTGGAGAGCTTGCAGAGCACTGGGGAAAGGCAGGCAGAGAATTCCCTGCTAGCACCTTCTCTGTGCCTGGGAAGCAGAAGTGTTCACATTGCTTGGCAGAATCGCTTTTGTGCAGAAAACAGTAACACTTGTTCAGAACGAAAGAAAGCACAGAGCCCCAGATTTTATGTTGTCCTGGAGAGCTTGCAGAGCACTGGGGAAAGGCAGGCAGAGAATTCCCTGCTAGCACCTTCTCTGTGCCTGGGAAGCAGAAGTGTTCACATTGCTTCGCAGAATCGCTTTTGTGCAGAAAACAGTAACACTTGTTCAGAACGAAAGAAAGCACAGAGCCCCAGATTTTATGTTGTCCTGGAGAGCTTGCAGAGCACTGGGGAAAGGCAGGCAGAGAATTCCCTGCTAGCACCTTCTCTGTGCCTGGGAAGCAGAAGTGTTCACATTGCTTCGCAGAATCGCTTTTGTGCAGAAAACAGTAACACTTGTTCAGAACAAAAGAAAGCACAGAGCCCCAGATTTTATGTTGTCCTGGAGAGCTTGCAGAGCACTGGGGAAAGGCAGGCAGAGAATTCCCTGCTAGCACCTTCTCTGTGCCTGGGAAGCAGAAGTGTTCACATTGCTTCGCAGAATCGCTTTTGTGCAGAAAACAGTAACACTTGTTCAGAACGAAAGAAAGCACAGAGCCCCAGATTTTATGTTGTCCTGGAGAGCTTGCAGAGCACTGGGGAAAGGCAGGCAGAGAATTCCCTGCTAGCACCTTCTCTGTGCCTGGGAAGCAGAAGTGTTCACATTGCTTCGCAGAATCGCTTTTGTGCAGAAAACAGTAACACTTGTTCAGAACGAAAGAAAGCACAGAGCCCCAGATTTTATGTTGTCCTGGAGAGCTTGCAGAGCACTGGGGAAAGGCAGGCAGAGAATTCCCTGCTAGCACCTTCTCTGTGCCTGGGAAGCAGAAGTGTTCACATTGCTTCGCAGAAGCGCTTTTGTGCAGAAAACAGTAACACTTGTTCAGAACGAAAGAAAGCACAGAGCCCCAGATTTTATGTTGTCCTGGAGAGCTTGCAGAGCACTGGGGAAAGGCAGGTAGAGAATTCCCTGCTAGCACCTTCTCTGTGCCTGGGAAGCAGAAGTGTTCACATTGCTTCGCAGAATCGCTTTTGTGCAGAAAACAGTAACACTTGTTCAGAACAAAAGAAAGCACAGAGCCCCGGATTTACTGTTGTCCTGGAGAGCTTGCAGAGCACTGGGGAAAGGCAGGCAGAGAATTCCCTGCTAGCACCTTCTCTGTGCCTGGGAAGCAGAAGTGTTCACATTGCTTCGCAGAATCGCTTTTGTGCAGAAAACAGTAACACTTGTTCAGAACGAAAGAAAGCACAGAGCCCCAGATTTGCTGTTGTCCTGGAGAGCTTGCAGAGCACTGGGGAAAGGCAGGTAGAGAATTCCCTGCTAGCACCTTCTCTGTGCCTGTTCACATTGCTTCGCAGAATCGCTTTTGTGCAGAAAACAGTAACACTTGTTCAGAACGAAAGGAAGCACAGAGCCCCAGATTTTATGTTGTCCTGGAGAGCTTGCAGACCACTGGGGAAAGGCAGGCAGAGAATTCCCTGCTAGCACCTTCTCTGTGCCTGGGAAGCAGAAGTGTTCACATTGCTTCGCAGAATCGCTTTTGTGCAGAAAACAGTAACACTTGTTCAGAACGAAAGAAAGCACAGAGCCCCAGATTTGCTGTTGTCCTGGAGAGCCTGCAGAGCACTGGGGAAAGGCAGGCAGAGAATTCCCTGCTAGCACCTTCTCTGTGCCTGGGAAGCAGAAGTGTTCACATTGCTTCGCAGAATCGCTTTTGTGCAGAAAACAGTAACACTTGTTCAGAACAAAAGAAAGCACAGAGCCCCAGATTTTATGTTGTCCTGGAGAGCTTGCAGAGCACTGGGGAAAGGCAGGCAGAGAATTCCCTGCTAGCACCTTCTCTGTGCCTGGGAAGCAGAAGTGTTCACATTGCTTCGCAGAATCGCTTTTGTGCAGAAAACAGTAACACTTGTTCAGAACGAAAGAAAGCACAGAGCCCCAGATTTTATGTTGTCCTGGAGAGCTTGCAGAGCACTGGGGAAAGGCAGGCAGAGAATTCCCTGCTAGCACCTTCTCTGTGCCTGGGAAGCAGAAGTGTTCACATTGCTTCGCAGAATCGCTTTTGTGCAGAAAACAGTAACACTTGTTCAGAACGAAAGAAAGCACAGAGCCCCAGATTTTATGTTGTCCTGGAGAGCTTGCAGAGCACTGGGGAAAGGCAGGCAGAGAATTCCCTGCTAGCACCTTCTCTGTGCCTGGGAAGCAGAAGTGTTCACATTGCTTCGCAGAATCGCTTTTGTGCAGAAAACAGTAACACTTGTTCAGAACAAAAGAAAGCACAGAGCCCCAGATTTTATGTTGTCCTGGAGAGCTTGCAGAGCACTGGGGAAAGGCAGGCAGAGAATTCCCTGCTAGCACCTTCTCTGTGCCTGGGAAGCAGAAGTGTTCACATTGCTTCGCAGAATCGCTTTTGTGCAGAAAACAGTAACACTTGTTCAGAACGAAAGAAAGCACAGAGCCCCAGATTTGCTGTTGTCCTGGAGAGCTTGCAGAGCACTGGGGAAAGGCAGGCAGAGAATTCCCTGCTAGCACCTTCTCTGTGCCTGTTCACACTGCTTCGCAGAATCGCTTTTGTGCAGAAAACAGTAACACTTGTTCAGAACGAAAGAAAGCACAGAGCCCCAGATTTGCTGTTGTCCTGGAGAGCTTGCAGAGCACTGGGGAAAGGCAGGCAGAGAATTCCCTGCTAGCACCTTCTCTGTGCCTGGGAAGCAGAAGTGTTCACATTGCTTCGCAGAATCGCTTTTGTGCAGAAAACAGTAACACTTGTTCAGAACGAAAGAAAGCACAGAGCCCCAGATTTGCTGTTGTCCTGGAGAGCTTGCAGAGCACTGGGGAAAGGCAGGCAGAGAATTCCCTGCTAGAACCTTCTCTGTGCCTGTTCACATTGCTTCGCAGAATCGCTTTTGTGCAGAAAACACTAACACTTGTAGAGAACGAAAGAAAGCACAGAGCCCCAGATTTTATGTTGTCCTGGAGAGCTTGCAGAGCACTGGGGAAAGGCAGGCAGAGAATTCCCTGCTAGCACCTTCTCTGTGCCTGGGAAGCAGAAGTGTTCACATTGCTTCGCAGAATCGCTTTTGTGCAGAAAACAGTAACACTTGTTCAGAACGAAAGAAAGCACAGAGCCCCAGATTTTATGTTGTCCTGGAGAGCTTGCAGAGCACTGGGGAAAGGCAGGCAGAGAATTCCCTGCTAGCACCTTCTCTGTGCCTGGGAAGCAGAAGTGTTCACATTGCTTCGCAGAATCGCTTTTGTGCAGAAAACAGTAACACTTGTTCAGAACAAAAGAAAGCACAGAGCCCCAGATTTTATGTTGTCCTGGAGAGCTTGCAGAGCACTGGGGAAAGGCAGGCAGAGAATTCCCTGCTAGCACCTTCTCTGTGCCTGGGAAGCAGAAGTGTTCACATTGCTTCGCAGAATCGCTTTTGTGCAGAAAACAGTAACACTTGTTCAGAACGAAAGAAAGCACAGAGCCCCAGATTTGCTGTTGTCCTGGAGAGCTTGCAGAGCACTGGGGAAAGGCAGGCAGAGAATTCCCTGCTAGCACCTTCTCTGTGCCTGGGAAGCAGAAGTGTTCACATTGCTTCGTAGAATCGCTTTTGTGCAGAAAACAGTAACACTTGTTCAGAACGAAAGAAAGCACAGAGCCCCAGATTTTATGTTGTCCTGGAGAGCTTGCAGAGCACTGGGGAAAGGCAGGCAGAGAATTCCCTGCTAGCACCTTCTCTGTGCCTGGGAAGCAGAAGTGTTCACATTGCTTCGCAGAATCGCTTTTGTGCAGAAAACAGTAACACTTGTTCAGAACAAAAGAAAGCACAGAGCCCCAGATTTTATGTTGTCCTGGAGAGCTTGCAGAGCACTGGGGAAAGGCAGGCAGAGAATTCCCTGCTAGCACCTTCTCTGTGCCTGGGAAGCAGAAGTGTTCACATTGCTTCGCAGAAGCGCTTTTGTGCAGAAAACAGTAACACTTGTTCAGAACGAAAGAAAGCACAGAGCCCCAGATTTGCTGTTGTCCTGGAGAGCTTGCAGAGCACTGGGGAAAGGCAGGCAGAGAATTCCCTGCTAGCACCTTCTCTGTGCCTGTTCACACTGCTTCGCAGAATCGCTTTTGTGCAGAAAACACTAACACTTGTTCAGAACGAAAGGAATCACAGAGCCCCAGATTTAATGTTGTCCTGGAGAGCTTGCAGAGCACTGGGGAAAGGCAGGCAGAGAATTCCCTGCTAGCACCTTCTCTGTGCCTGGGAAGCAGAAGTGTTCACATTGCTTCGCAGAATCGCTTTTGTGCAGAAAACAGTAACACTTGTTCAGAACGAAAGAAAGCACAGAGCCCCAGATTTTATGTTGTCCTGGAGAGCTTGCAGAGCACTGGGGAAAGGCAGGCAGAGAATTCCCTGCTAGCACCTTCTCTGTGCCTGGGAAGCAGAAGTGTTCACATTGCTTCGCAGAATCGCTTTTGTGCAGAAAACAGTAACACTTGTTCAGAACAAAAGAAAGCACAGAGCCGCAGATTTTATGTTCTCCTGGAGAGCTTGCAGAGCACTGGGGAAAGGCAAGCAGAGAATTCACTGCTAGCACCTTCTCTGTGCCTGGGAAGCAGAAGTGTTCACATTGCTTCGCAGAATCGTTTTTGTGCAGAAAACAGTAACACTTGTTCAGAACGAAAGAAAGCACAGAGCCCCAGATTTTATGTTGTCCTGGAGAGCTTGCAGAGCACTGGGGAAAGGCAGGCAGAGAATTCCCTGCTAGCACTTTCTCTGTGCCTGGGAAGCAGAAGTGTTCACATTGCTTCGCAGAATCGCTTTTGTGCAGAAAACAGTAACACTTGTTCAGAACGAAAGAAAGCACAGAGCCCCAGATTTGCTGTTGTCCTGGAGAGCTTGCAGAGCACTGGGGAAAGGCAGGCAGAGAATTCCCTGCTAGCACCTTCTCTGTGCCTGTTCACACTGCTTCGCAGAATCGCTTTTGTGCAGAAAACACTAACACTTGTTCAGAACGAAAGGAATCACAGAGCCCCAGATTTGCTGTTGTCCTGGAGAGCTTGCAGAGCACTGGGGAAAGGCAGGCAGAGAATTCCCTGCTAGCACCTTCTCTGTGCCTGGGAAGCAGAAGTGTTCACATTGCTTCGCAGAATCGCTTTTGTGCAGAAAACAGTAACACTTGTTCAGAACGAAAGAAAGCACAGAGCCCCAGATTTGCTGTTGTCCTGGAGAGCTTGCAGAGCACTGGGGAAAGGCAGGCAGAGAATTCCCTGCTAGCACCTTCTCTGTGCCTGGGAAGCAGAAGTGTTCACATTGCTTCGCAGAATCGCTTTTGTGCAGAAAACAGTAACACTTGTTCAGAACAAAAGAAAGCACAGAGCCCCAGATTTTATGTTGTCCTGGAGAGCTTGCAGAGCACTGGGGAAAGGCAGGCAGAGAATTCCCTGCTAGCACCTTCTCTGTGCCTGGGAAGCAGAAGTGTTCACATTGCTTCGCAGAATCGCTTTTGTGCAGAAAACAGTTACACTTGTTCAGAACAAAAGAAAGCACAGAGCCCCAGATTTGCTGTTGTCCTGGAGAGCTTGCAGAGCACTGGGGAAAGGCAGGCAGAGAATTCCCTGCTAGCACCTTCTCTGTGCCTGGGAAGCAGAAGTGTTCACATTGCTTGGCAGAATCGCTTTTGTGCAGAAAACAGTAACACTTGTTCAGAACGAAAGAAAGCACAGAGCCCCAGATTTTATGTTGTCCTGGAGAGCTTGCAGAGCACTGGGGAAAGGCAGGCAGAGAATTCCCTGCTAGCACCTTCTCTGTGCCTGGGAAGCAGAAGTGTTCACATTGCTTCGCAGAATCGCTTTTGTGCAGAAAACAGTAACACTTGTTCAGAACGAAAGAAAGCACAGAGCCCCAGATTTTATGTTGTCCTGGAGAGCTTGCAGAGCACTGGGGAAAGGCAGGCAGAGAATTCCCTGCTAGCACCTTCTCTGTGCCTGGGAAGCAGAAGTGTTCACATTGCTTGGCAGAATCGCTTTTGTGCAGAAAACAGTAACACTTGTTCAGAACGAAAGAAAGCACAGAGCCCCAGATTTTATGTTGTCCTGGAGAGCTTGCAGAGCACTGGGGAAAGGCAGGCAGAGAATTCCCTGCTAGCACCTTCTCTGTGCCTGGGAAGCAGAAGTGTTCACATTGCTTCGCAGAATCGCTTTTGTGCAGAAAACAGTAACACTTGTTCAGAACAAAAGAAAGCACAGAGCCCCAGATTTTATGTTGTCCTGGAGAGCTTGCAGAGCACTGGGGAAAGGCAGGCAGAGAATTCCCTGCTAGCACCTTCTCTGTGCCTGGGAAGCAGAAGTGTTCACATTGCTTCGCAGAATCGCTTTTGTGCAGAAAACAGTAACACTTGTTCAGAACAAAAGAAAGCACAGAGCCCCAGATTTTATGTTGTCCTGGAGAGCTTGCAGAGCACTGGGGAAAGGCAGGCAGAGAATTCCCTGCTAGCACCTTCTCTGTGCCTGGGAAGCAGAAGTGTTCACATTGCTTCGCAGAATCGCTTTTGTGCAGAAAACAGTAACACTTGTTCAGAACGAAAGAAAGCACAGAGCCCCAGATTTTATGTTGTCCTGGAGAGCTTGCAGAGCACTGGGGAAAGGCAGGCAGAGAATTCCCTGCTAGCACCTTCTCTGTGCCTGGGAAGCAGAAGTGTTCACATTGCTTCGCAGAAGCGCTTTTGTGCAGAAAACAGTAACACTTGTTCAGAACGAAAGAAAGCACAGAGCCCCAGATTTTATGTTGTCCTGGAGAGCTTGCAGAGCACTGGGGAAAGGCAGGTAGAGAATTCCCTGCTAGCACCTTCTCTGTGCCTGGGAAGCAGAAGTGTTCACATTGCTTCGCAGAATCGCTTTTGTGCAGAAAACAGTAACACTTGTTCAGAACAAAAGAAAGCACAGAGCCCCGGATTTACTGTTGTCCTGGAGAGCTTGCAGAGCACTGGGGAAAGGCAGGCAGAGAATTCCCTGCTAGCACCTTCTCTGTGCCTGGGAAGCAGAAGTGTTCACATTGCTTCGCAGAATCGCTTTTGTGCAGAAAACAGTAACACTTGTTCAGAACGAAAGAAAGCACAGAGCCCCAGATTTGCTGTTGTCCTGGAGAGCTTGCAGAGCACTGGGGAAAGGCAGGTAGAGAATTCCCTGCTAGCACCTTCTCTGTGCCTGTTCACATTGCTTCGCAGAATCGCTTTTGTGCAGAAAACAGTAACACTTGTTCAGAACGAAAGGAAGCACAGAGCCCCAGATTTTATGTTGTCCTGGAGAGCTTGCAGACCACTGGGGAAAGGCAGGCAGAGAATTCCCTGCTAGCACCTTCTCTGTGCCTGGGAAGCAGAAGTGTTCACATTGCTTCGCAGAATCGCTTTTGTGCAGAAAACAGTAACACTTGTTCAGAACGAAAGAAAGCACAGAGCCCCAGATTTGCTGTTGTCCTGGAGAGCCTGCAGAGCACTGGGGAAAGGCAGGCAGAGAATTCCCTGCTAGCACCTTCTCTGTGCCTGGGAAGCAGAAGTGTTCACATTGCTTCGCAGAATCGCTTTTGTGCAGAAAACAGTAACACTTGTTCAGAACAAAAGAAAGCACAGAGCCCCAGATTTTATGTTGTCCTGGAGAGCTTGCAGAGCACTGGGGAAAGGCAGGCAGAGAATTCCCTGCTAGCACCTTCTCTGTGCCTGGGAAGCAGAAGTGTTCACATTGCTTCGCAGAATCGCTTTTGTGCAGAAAACAGTAACACTTGTTCAGAACGAAAGAAAGCACAGAGCCCCAGATTTTATGTTGTCCTGGAGAGCTTGCAGAGCACTGGGGAAAGGCAGGCAGAGAATTCCCTGCTAGCACCTTCTCTGTGCCTGGGAAGCAGAAGTGTTCACATTGCTTCGCAGAATCGCTTTTGTGCAGAAAACAGTAACACTTGTTCAGAACAAAAGAAAGCACAGAGCCCCAGATTTTATGTTGTCCTGGAGAGCTTGCAGAGCACTGGGGAAAGGCAAGCAGAGAATTCACTGCTAGCACCTTCTCTGTGCCTGGGAAGCAGAAGTGTTCACATTGCTTCGCAGAATCGTTTTTGTGCAGAAAACAGTAACACTTGTTCAGAACGAAAGAAAGCACAGAGCCCCAGATTTTATGTTGTCCTGGAGAGCTTGCAGAGCACTGGGGAAAGGCAGGCAGAGAATTCCCTGCTAGCACTTTCTCTGTGCCTGGGAAGCAGAAGTGTTCACATTGCTTCGCAGAATCGTTTTTGTGCAGAAAACAGTAACACTTGTTCAGAACGAAAGAAAGCACAGAGCCCCAGATTTTATGTTGTCCTGGAGATTTTGCAGAGCACTGGGGAAAGGCAGGCAGAGAATTCCCTGCTAGCACCTTCTCTGTGCCTGTTCACATTGCTTCGCAGAATCGCTTTTGTGCAGAAAACACTAACACTTGTTCAGAACGAAAGGAATCACAGAGCCCCAGATTTGCTGTTGTCCTGGAGAGCTTGCAGAGCACTGGGGAAAGGCAGGCAGAGAATTCCCTGCTAGCACCTTCTCTGTGCCTGGGAAGCAGAAGTGTTCACATTGCTTCGCAGAATCGCTTTTGTGCAGAAAACAGTAACACTTGTTCAGAACGAAAGAAAGCACAGAGCCCCAGATTTGCTGTTGTCCTGGAGAGCTTGCAGAGCACTGGGGAAAGGCAGGCAGAGAATTCCCTGCTAGCACCTTCTCTGTGCCTGGGAAGCAGAAGTGTTCACATTGCTTCGTAGAATCGCTTTTGTGCAGAAAACAGTAACACTTGTTCAGAACGAAAGAAAGCACAGAGCCCCAGATTTTATGTTGTCCTGGAGAGCTTGAAGAGCACTGGGGAAAGGCAGGCAGAGAATTCCCTGCTAGCACCTTCTCTGTGCCTGGGAAGCAGAAGTGTTCACATTGCTTCGCAGAATCGCTTTTGTGCAGAAAACAGTAACACTTGTTCAGAACGAAAGAAAGCACAGAGCCCCAGATTTTATGTTGTCCTGGAGAGCTTGCAGAGCACTGGGGAAAGGCAGGCAGAGAATTCCCTGCTAGCACCTTCTCTGTGCCTGGGAAGCAGAAGTGTTCACATTGCTTGGCAGAATCGCTTTTGTGCAGAAAACAGTAACACTTGTTCAGAACGAAAGAAAGCACAGAGCCCCAGATTTTATGTTGTCCTGGAGAGCTTGCAGAGCACTGGGGAAAGGCAGGCAGAGAATTCCCTGCTAGCACCTTCTCTGTGCCTGGGAAGCAGAAGTGTTCACATTGCTTCGCAGAATCGCTTTTGTGCAGAAAACAGTAACACTTGTTCAGAACGAAAGAAAGCACAGAGCCCCAGATTTGCTGTTGTCCTGGAGAGCTTGCAGAGCACTGGGGAAAGGCAGGCAGAGAATTCCCTGCTAGCACCTTCTCTGTGCCTGGGAAGCAGAAGTGTTCACATTGCTTCGCAGAATCGCTTTTGTGCAGAAAACAGTAACACTTGTTCAGAACAAAAGAAAGCACAGAGCCCCAGATTTTATGTTGTCCTGGAGAGCTTGCAGAGCACTGGGGAAAGGCAGGCAGAGAATTCCCTGCTAGCACCTTCTCTGTGCCTGGGAAGCAGAAGTGTTCACATTGCTTCGCAGAATCGCTTTTGTGCAGAAAACAGTAACACTTGTTCAGAACGAAAGAAAGCACAGAGCCCCAGATTTTATGTTGTCCTGGAGAGCTTGCAGAGCACTGGGGAAAGGCAGGCAGAGAATTCCCTGCTAGCACCTTCTCTGTGCCTGGGAAGCAGAAGTGTTCACATTGCTTCGCAGAATCGCTTTTGTGCAGAAAACAGTAACACTTGTTCAGAACGAAAGAAAGCACAGAGCCCCAGATTTTATGTTGTCCTGGAGAGCTTGCAGAGCACTGGGGAAAGGCAGGTAGAGAATTCCCTGCTAGCACCTTCTCTGTGCCTGGGAAGCAGAAGTGTTCACATTGCTTCGCAGAATCGCTTTTGTGCAGAAAACAGTAACACTTGTTCAGAACAAAAGAAAGCACAGAGCCCCGGATTTACTGTTGTCCTGGAGAGCTTGCAGAGCACTGGGGAAAGGCAGGAAGAGAATTCCCTGCTAGCACCTTCTCTGTGCCTGGGAAGCAGAAGTGTTCACATTGCTTCGCAGAATCGCTTTTGTGCAGAAAACAGTAACACTTGTTCAGAACGAAAGAAAGCACAGAGCCCCAGATTTGCTGTTGTCCTGGAGAGCTTGCAGAGCACTGGGGAAAGGCAGGCAGAGAATTCCCTGCTAGCACCTTCTCTGTGCCTGTTCACACTGCTTCGCAGAATCGCTTTTGTGCAGAAAACACTAACACTTGTTCAGAACGAAAGGAATCACAGAGCCCCAGATTTAATGTTGTCCTGGAGAGCTTGCAGAGCACTGGGGAAAGGCAGGCAGAGAATTCCCTGCTAGCACCTTCTCTGTGCCTGGGAAGCAGAAGTGTTCACATTGCTTCGCAGAATCGCTTTTGTGCAGAAAACAGTAACACTTGTTCAGAACGAAAGAAAGCACAGAGCCCCAGATTTTATGTTGTCCTGGAGAGCTTGCAGAGCACTGGGGAAAGGCAGGCAGAGAATTCCCTGCTAGCACCTTCTCTGTGCCTGGGAAGCAGAAGTGTTCACATTGCTTCGCAGAATCGCTTTTGTGCAGAAAACAGTAACACTTGTTCAGAACAAAAGAAAGCACAGAGCCGCAGATTTTATGTTCTCCTGGAGAGCTTGCAGAGCACTGGGGAAAGGCAAGCAGAGAATTCACTGCTAGCACCTTCTCTGTGCCTGGGAAGCAGAAGTGTTCACATTGCTTCGCAGAATCGTTTTTGTGCAGAAAACAGTAACACTTGTTCAGAACGAAAGAAAGCACAGAGCCCCAGATTTTATGTTGTCCTGGAGAGCTTGCAGAGCACTGGGGAAAGGCAGGCAGAGAATTCCCTGCTAGCACTTTCTCTGTGCCTGGGAAGCAGAAGTGTTCACATTGCTTCGCAGAATCGCTTTTGTGCAGAAAACAGTAACACTTGTTCAGAACGAAAGAAAGCACAGAGCCCCAGATTTGCTGTTGTCCTGGAGAGCTTGCAGAGCACTGGGGAAAGGCAGGCAGAGAATTCCCTGCTAGCACCTTCTCTGTGCCTGTTCACACTGCTTCGCAGAATCGCTTTTGTGCAGAAAACACTAACACTTGTTCAGAACGAAAGGAATCACAGAGCCCCAGATTTGCTGTTGTCCTGGAGAGCTTGCAGAGCACTGGGGAAAGGCAGGCAGAGAATTCCCTGCTAGCACCTTCTCTGTGCCTGGGAAGCAGAAGTGTTCACATTGCTTCGCAGAATCGCTTTTGTGCAGAAAACAGTAACACTTGTTCAGAACGAAAGAAAGCACAGAGCCCCAGATTTGCTGTTGTCCTGGAGAGCTTGCAGAGCACTGGGGAAAGGCAGGCAGAGAATTCCCTGCTAGCACCTTCTCTGTGCCTGGGAAGCAGAAGTGTTCACATTGCTTCGCAGAATCGCTTTTGTGCAGAAAACAGTAACACTTGTTCAGAACAAAAGAAAGCACAGAGCCCCAGATTTTATGTTGTCCTGGAGAGCTTGCAGAGCACTGGGGAAAGGCAGGCAGAGAATTCCCTGCTAGCACCTTCTCTGTGCCTGGGAAGCAGAAGTGTTCACATTGCTTCGCAGAATCGCTTTTGTGCAGAAAACAGTTACACTTGTTCAGAACAAAAGAAAGCACAGAGCCCCAGATTTGCTGTTGTCCTGGAGAGCTTGCAGAGCACTGGGGAAAGGCAGGCAGAGAATTCCCTGCTAGCACCTTCTCTGTGCCTGGGAAGCAGAAGTGTTCACATTGCTTGGCAGAATCGCTTTTGTGCAGAAAACAGTAACACTTGTTCAGAACGAAAGAAAGCACAGAGCCCCAGATTTTATGTTGTCCTGGAGAGCTTGCAGAGCACTGGGGAAAGGCAGGCAGAGAATTCCCTGCTAGCACCTTCTCTGTGCCTGGGAAGCAGAAGTGTTCACATTGCTTCGCAGAATCGCTTTTGTGCAGAAAACAGTAACACTTGTTCAGAACGAAAGAAAGCACAGAGCCCCAGATTTTATGTTGTCCTGGAGAGCTTGCAGAGCACTGGGGAAAGGCAGGCAGAGAATTCCCTGCTAGCACCTTCTCTGTGCCTGGGAAGCAGAAGTGTTCACATTGCTTGGCAGAATCGCTTTTGTGCAGAAAACAGTAACACTTGTTCAGAACGAAAGAAAGCACAGAGCCCCAGATTTTATGTTGTCCTGGAGAGCTTGCAGAGCACTGGGGAAAGGCAGGCAGAGAATTCCCTGCTAGCACCTTCTCTGTGCCTGGGAAGCAGAAGTGTTCACATTGCTTCGCAGAATCGCTTTTGTGCAGAAAACAGTAACACTTGTTCAGAACAAAAGAAAGCACAGAGCCCCAGATTTTATGTTGTCCTGGAGAGCTTGCAGAGCACTGGGGAAAGGCAGGCAGAGAATTCCCTGCTAGCACCTTCTCTGTGCCTGGGAAGCAGAAGTGTTCACATTGCTTCGCAGAATCGCTTTTGTGCAGAAAACAGTAACACTTGTTCAGAACAAAAGAAAGCACAGAGCCCCAGATTTTATGTTGTCCTGGAGAGCTTGCAGAGCACTGGGGAAAGGCAGGCAGAGAATTCCCTGCTAGCACCTTCTCTGTGCCTGGGAAGCAGAAGTGTTCACATTGCTTCGCAGAATCGCTTTTGTGCAGAAAACAGTAACACTTGTTCAGAACGAAAGAAAGCACAGAGCCCCAGATTTTATGTTGTCCTGGAGAGCTTGCAGAGCACTGGGGAAAGGCAGGCAGAGAATTCCCTGCTAGCACCTTCTCTGTGCCTGGGAAGCAGAAGTGTTCACATTGCTTCGCAGAATCGCTTTTGTGCAGAAAACAGTAACACTTGTTCAGAACGAAAGAAAGCACAGAGCCCCAGATTTTATGTTGTCCTGGAGAGCTTGCAGAGCACTGGGGAAAGGCAGGCAGAGAATTCCCTGCTAGCACCTTCTCTGTGCCTGGGAAGCAGAAGTGTTCACATTGCTTCGCAGAAGCGCTTTTGTGCAGAAAACAGTAACACTTGTTCAGAACGAAAGAAAGCACAGAGCCCCAGATTTTATGTTGTCCTGGAGAGCTTGCAGAGCACTGGGGAAAGGCAGGTAGAGAATTCCCTGCTAGCACCTTCTCTGTGCCTGGGAAGCAGAAGTGTTCACATTGCTTCGCAGAATCGCTTTTGTGCAGAAAACAGTAACACTTGTTCAGAACAAAAGAAAGCACAGAGCCCCGGATTTACTGTTGTCCTGGAGAGCTTGCAGAGCACTGGGGAAAGGCAGGCAGAGAATTCCCTGCTAGCACCTTCTCTGTGCCTGGGAAGCAGAAGTGTTCACATTGCTTCGCAGAATCGCTTTTGTGCAGAAAACAGTAACACTTGTTCAGAACGAAAGAAAGCACAGAGCCCCAGATTTGCTGTTGTCCTGGAGAGCTTGCAGAGCACTGGGGAAAGGCAGGTAGAGAATTCCCTGCTAGCACCTTCTCTGTGCCTGTTCACATTGCTTCGCAGAATCGCTTTTGTGCAGAAAACAGTAACACTTGTTCAGAACGAAAGGAAGCACAGAGCCCCAGATTTTATGTTGTCCTGGAGAGCTTGCAGACCACTGGGGAAAGGCAGGCAGAGAATTCCCTGCTAGCACCTTCTCTGTGCCTGGGAAGCAGAAGTGTTCACATTGCTTCGCAGAATCGCTTTTGTGCAGAAAACAGTAACACTTGTTCAGAACGAAAGAAAGCACAGAGCCCCAGATTTGCTGTTGTCCTGGAGAGCCTGCAGAGCACTGGGGAAAGGCAGGCAGAGAATTCCCTGCTAGCACCTTCTCTGTGCCTGGGAAGCAGAAGTGTTCACATTGCTTCGCAGAATCGCTTTTGTGCAGAAAACAGTAACACTTGTTCAGAACAAAAGAAAGCACAGAGCCCCAGATTTTATGTTGTCCTGGAGAGCTTGCAGAGCACTGGGGAAAGGCAGGCAGAGAATTCCCTGCTAGCACCTTCTCTGTGCCTGGGAAGCAGAAGTGTTCACATTGCTTCGCAGAATCGCTTTTGTGCAGAAAACAGTAACACTTGTTCAGAACGAAAGAAAGCACAGAGCCCCAGATTTTATGTTGTCCTGGAGAGCTTGCAGAGCACTGGGGAAAGGCAGGCAGAGAATTCCCTGCTAGCACCTTCTCTGTGCCTGGGAAGCAGAAGTGTTCACATTGCTTCGCAGAATCGCTTTTGTGCAGAAAACAGTAACACTTGTTCAGAACGAAAGAAAGCACAGAGCCCCAGATTTTATGTTGTCCTGGAGAGCTTGCAGAGCACTGGGGAAAGGCAGGCAGAGAATTCCCTGCTAGCACCTTCTCTGTGCCTGGGAAGCAGAAGTGTTCACATTGCTTCGCAGAATCGCTTTTGTGCAGAAAACAGTAACACTTGTTCAGAACAAAAGAAAGCACAGAGCCCCAGATTTTATGTTGTCCTGGAGAGCTTGCAGAGCACTGGGGAAAGGCAGGCAGAGAATTCCCTGCTAGCACCTTCTCTGTGCCTGGGAAGCAGAAGTGTTCACATTGCTTCGCAGAATCGCTTTTGTGCAGAAAACAGTAACACTTGTTCAGAACGAAAGAAAGCACAGAGCCCCAGATTTGCTGTTGTCCTGGAGAGCTTGCAGAGCACTGGGGAAAGGCAGGCAGAGAATTCCCTGCTAGCACCTTCTCTGTGCCTGTTCACACTGCTTCGCAGAATCGCTTTTGTGCAGAAAACAGTAACACTTGTTCAGAACGAAAGAAAGCACAGAGCCCCAGATTTGCTGTTGTCCTGGAGAGCTTGCAGAGCACTGGGGAAAGGCAGGCAGAGAATTCCCTGCTAGCACCTTCTCTGTGCCTGGGAAGCAGAAGTGTTCACATTGCTTCGCAGAATCGCTTTTGTGCAGAAAACAGTAACACTTGTTCAGAACGAAAGAAAGCACAGAGCCCCAGATTTGCTGTTGTCCTGGAGAGCTTGCAGAGCACTGGGGAAAGGCAGGCAGAGAATTCCCTGCTAGAACCTTCTCTGTGCCTGTTCACATTGCTTCGCAGAATCGCTTTTGTGCAGAAAACACTAACACTTGTAGAGAACGAAAGAAAGCACAGAGCCCCAGATTTTATGTTGTCCTGGAGAGCTTGCAGAGCACTGGGGAAAGGCAGGCAGAGAATTCCCTGCTAGCACCTTCTCTGTGCCTGGGAAGCAGAAGTGTTCACATTGCTTCGCAGAATCGCTTTTGTGCAGAAAACAGTAACACTTGTTCAGAACGAAAGAAAGCACAGAGCCCCAGATTTTATGTTGTCCTGGAGAGCTTGCAGAGCACTGGGGAAAGGCAGGCAGAGAATTCCCTGCTAGCACCTTCTCTGTGCCTGGGAAGCAGAAGTGTTCACATTGCTTCGCAGAATCGCTTTTGTGCAGAAAACAGTAACACTTGTTCAGAACAAAAGAAAGCACAGAGCCCCAGATTTTATGTTGTCCTGGAGAGCTTGCAGAGCACTGGGGAAAGGCAGGCAGAGAATTCCCTGCTAGCACCTTCTCTGTGCCTGGGAAGCAGAAGTGTTCACATTGCTTCGCAGAATCGCTTTTGTGCAGAAAACAGTAACACTTGTTCAGAACGAAAGAAAGCACAGAGCCCCAGATTTGCTGTTGTCCTGGAGAGCTTGCAGAGCACTGGGGAAAGGCAGGCAGAGAATTCCCTGCTAGCACCTTCTCTGTGCCTGGGAAGCAGAAGTGTTCACATTGCTTCGTAGAATCGCTTTTGTGCAGAAAACAGTAACACTTGTTCAGAACGAAAGAAAGCACAGAGCCCCAGATTTTATGTTGTCCTGGAGAGCTTGCAGAGCACTGGGGAAAGGCAGGCAGAGAATTCCCTGCTAGCACCTTCTCTGTGCCTGGGAAGCAGAAGTGTTCACATTGCTTCGCAGAATCGCTTTTGTGCAGAAAACAGTAACACTTGTTCAGAACAAAAGAAAGCACAGAGCCCCAGATTTTATGTTGTCCTGGAGAGCTTGCAGAGCACTGGGGAAAGGCAGGCAGAGAATTCCCTGCTAGCACCTTCTCTGTGCCTGGGAAGCAGAAGTGTTCACATTGCTTCGCAGAAGCGCTTTTGTGCAGAAAACAGTAACACTTGTTCAGAACGAAAGAAAGCACAGAGCCCCAGATTTGCTGTTGTCCTGGAGAGCTTGCAGAGCACTGGGGAAAGGCAGGCAGAGAATTCCCTGCTAGCACCTTCTCTGTGCCTGTTCACACTGCTTCGCAGAATCGCTTTTGTGCAGAAAACACTAACACTTGTTCAGAACGAAAGGAATCACAGAGCCCCAGATTTGCTGTTGTCCTGGAGAGCTTGCAGAGCACTGGGGAAAGGCAGGCAGAGAATTCCCTGCTAGCACCTTCTCTGTGCCTGGGAAGCAGAAGTGTTCACATTGCTTCGCAGAATCGCTTTTGTGCAGAAAACAGTAACACTTGTTCAGAACGAAAGAAAGCACAGAGCCCCAGATTTTATGTTGTCCTGGAGAGCTTGCAGAGCACTGGGGAAAGGCAGGCAGAGAATTCCCTGCTAGCACCTTCTCTGTGCCTGGGAAGCAGAAGTGTTCACATTGCTTCGCAGAATCGCTTTTGTGCAGAAAACAGTAACACTTGTTCAGAACAAAAGAAAGCACAGAGCCGCAGATTTTATGTTCTCCTGGAGAGCTTGCAGAGCACTGGGGAAAGGCAAGCAGAGAATTCACTGCTAGCACCTTCTCTGTGCCTGGGAAGCAGAAGTGTTCACATTGCTTCGCAGAATCGTTTTTGTGCAGAAAACAGTAACACTTGTTCAGAACGAAAGAAAGCACAGAGCCCCAGATTTTATGTTGTCCTGGAGAGCTTGCAGAGCACTGGGGAAAGGCAGGCAGAGAATTCCCTGCTAGCACTTTCTCTGTGCCTGGGAAGCAGAAGTGTTCACATTGCTTCGCAGAATCGCTTTTGTGCAGAAAACAGTAACACTTGTTCAGAACGAAAGAAAGCACAGAGCCCCAGATTTGCTGTTGTCCTGGAGAGCTTGCAGAGCACTGGGGAAAGGCAGGCAGAGAATTCCCTGCTAGCACCTTCTCTGTGCCTGTTCACACTGCTTCGCAGAATCGCTTTTGTGCAGAAAACACTAACACTTGTTCAGAACGAAAGGAATCACAGAGCCCCAGATTTGCTGTTGTCCTGGAGAGCTTGCAGAGCACTGGGGAAAGGCAGGCAGAGAATTCCCTGCTAGCACCTTCTCTGTGCCTGGGAAGCAGAAGTGTTCACATTGCTTCGCAGAATCGCTTTTGTGCAGAAAACAGTAACACTTGTTCAGAACGAAAGAAAGCACAGAGCCCCAGATTTGCTGTTGTCCTGGAGAGCTTGCAGAGCACTGGGGAAAGGCAGGCAGAGAATTCCCTGCTAGCACCTTCTCTGTGCCTGGGAAGCAGAAGTGTTCACATTGCTTCGCAGAATCGCTTTTGTGCAGAAAACAGTAACACTTGTTCAGAACAAAAGAAAGCACAGAGCCCCAGATTTTATGTTGTCCTGGAGAGCTTGCAGAGCACTGGGGAAAGGCAGGCAGAGAATTCCCTGCTAGCACCTTCTCTGTGCCTGGGAAGCAGAAGTGTTCACATTGCTTCGCAGAATCGCTTTTGTGCAGAAAACAGTTACACTTGTTCAGAACAAAAGAAAGCACAGAGCCCCAGATTTGCTGTTGTCCTGGAGAGCTTGCAGAGCACTGGGGAAAGGCAGGCAGAGAATTCCCTGCTAGCACCTTCTCTGTGCCTGGGAAAGCAGAAGTGTTCACATTGCTTGGCAGAATCGCTTTTGTGCAGAAAACAGTAACACTTGTTCAGAACGAAAGAAAGCACAGAGCCCCAGATTTTATGTTGTCCTGGAGAGCTTGCAGAGCACTGGGGAAAGGGCAGGCAGAGAATTCCCTGCTAGCACCTTCTCTGTGCCTGGGAAGCAGAAGTGTTCACATTGCTTCGCAGAATCGCTTTTGTGCAGAAAACAGTAACACTTGTTCAGAACGAAAGAAAGCACAGAGCCCCAGATTTTATGTTGTCCTGGAGAGCTTGCAGAGCACTGGGGAAAGGCAGGCAGAGAATTCCCTGCTAGCACCTTCTCTGTGCCTGGGAAGCAGAAGTGTTCACATTGCTTGGCAGAATCGCTTTTGTGCAGAAAACAGTAACACTTAGCACAGAGCCCCAGATTTTATGTTGTCCTGGAGAGCTTGCAGAGCACTGGGGAAAGGCAGGCAGAGAATTCCCTGCTAGCACCTTCTCTGTGCCTGGGAAGCAGAAGTGTTCACATTGCTTCGCAGAATCGCTTTTGTGCAGAAAACAGTAACACTTGTTCAGAACGAAAGAAAGCACAGAGCCCCAGATTTGCTGTTGTCCTGGAGAGCTTGCAGAGCACTGGGGAAAGGCAGGCAGAGAATTCCCTGCTAGCACCTTCTCTGTGCCTGGGAAGCAGAAGTGTTCACATTGCTTCGCAGAATCGCTTTTGTGCAGAAAACAGTAACACTTGTTCAGAACAAAAGAAAGCACAGAGCCCCAGATTTTATGTTGTCCTGGAGAGCTTGCAGAGCACTGGGGAAAGGCAGGCAGAGAATTCCCTGCTAGCACCTTCTCTGTGCCTGGGAAGCAGAAGTGTTCACATTGCTTCGCAGAATCGCTTTTGTGCAGAAAACAGTAACACTTGTTCAGAACGAAAGAAAGCACAGAGCCCCAGATTTTATGTTGTCCTGGAGAGCTTGCAGAGCACTGGGGAAAGGCAGGCAGAGAATTCCCTGCTAGCACCTTCTCTGTGCCTGGGAAGCAGAAGTGTTCACATTGCTTCGCAGAATCGCTTTTGTGCAGAAAACACTAACACTTGTTCAGAACGAAAGAAAGCACAGAGCCCCAGATTTACTGTTGTCCTGGAGAGCTTGCAGAGCACTGGGGAAAGGCAGGCAGAGAATTCCCTGCTAGCACCTTCTCTGTGCCTGGGAAGCAGAAGTGTTCACATTGCTTCGCAGAATCGCTTTTGTGCAGAAAACAGTAACACTTGTTCAGAACGAAAGAAAGCACAGAGCCCCAGATTTTATGTTGTCCTGGAGAGCTTGCAGAGCACTGGGGAAAGGCAGGCAGAGAATTCCCTGCTAGCACCTTCTCTGTGCCTGGGAAGCAGAAGTGTTCACATTGCTTGGCAGAATCGCTTTTGTGCAGAAAACAGTAACACTTGTTCAGAACGAAAGAAAGCACAGAGCCCCAGATTTTATGTTGTCCTGGAGAGCTTGCAGAGCACTGGGGAAAGGCAGGCAGAGAATTCCCTGCTAGCACCTTCTCTGTGCCTGGGAAGCAGAAGTGTTCACATTGCTTCGCAGAATCGCTTTTGTGCAGAAAACAGTAACACTTGTTGAGAACGAAAGAAAGCACAGAGCCCCAGATTTTATGTTGTCCTGGAGAGCTTGCAGAGCACTGGGGAAAGGCAGGCAGAGAATTCCCTGCTAGCACCTTCTCTGTGCCTGGGAAGCAGAAGTGTTCACATTGCTTCGCAGAATCGCTTTTGTGCAGAAAACAGTAACACTTGTTCAGAACGAATGAAAGCACAGAGCCCCAGATTTGCTGTTGTCCTGGAGAGCTTGAAGAGCACTGGGGAAAGGCAGGCAGAGAATTCCCTGCTAGCACCTTCTCTGTGCCTGGGAAGCAGAAGTGTTCACATTGCTTCGCAGAATCGCTTTTGTGCAGAAAACATTAACACTTGTTCAGAACGAAAGAAAGCACAGAGCCCCAGATTTTATGTTGTCCTGGAGAGCTTGCAGAGCACTGGGGAAAGGCAGGCAGAGAATTCCCTGCTAGCACCTTCTCTGTGCCTGGGAAGCAGAAGTGTTCACATTGCTTCGCAGAATCGCTTTTGTGCAGAAAACAGTAACACTTGTTCAGAACGAAAGAAAGCACAGAGCCCCAGATTTTATGTTGTCCTGGAGAGCTTGCAGAGCACTGGGGAAAGGCAGGCAGAGAATTCCCTGCTAGCACCTTCTCTGTGCCTGGGAAGCAGAAGTGTTCACATTGCTTCGCAGAATCGCTTTTGTGCAGAAAACAGTAACACTTGTTCAGAACGAAAGAAAGCACAGAGCCCCAGATTTTATGTTGTCCTGGAGAGCTTGCAGAGCACTGGGGAAAGGCAGGCAGAGAATTCCCTGCTAGCACCTTCTCTGTGCCTGGGAAGCAGAAGTGTTCACATTGCTTGGCAGAATCGCTTTTGTGCAGAAAACAGTAACACTTGTTCAGAACGAAAGAAAGCACAGAGCCCCAGATTTTATGTTGTCCTGGAGAGCTTGCAGAGCACTGGGGAAAGGCAGGCAGAGAATTCCCTGCTAGCACCTTCTCTGTGCCTGGGAAGCAGAAGTGTTCACATTGCTTCGCAGAATCGCTTTTGTGCAGAAAACAGTAACACTTGTTGAGAACGAAAGAAAGCACAGAGCCCCAGATTTTATGTTGTCCTGGAGAGCTTGCAGAGCACTGGGGAAAGGCAGGCAGAGAATTCCCTGCTAGCACCTTCTCTGTGCCTGGGAAGCAGAAGTGTTCACATTGCTTCGCAGAATCGCTTTTGTGCAGAAAACAGTAACACTTGTTCAGAACGAATGAAAGCACAGAGCCCCAGATTTGCTGTTGTCCTGGAGAGCTTGAAGAGCACTGGGGAAAGGCAGGCAGAGAATTCCCTGCTAGCACCTTCTCTGTGCCTGGGAAGCAGAAGTGTTCACATTGCTTCGCAGAATCGCTTTTGTGCAGAAAACATTAACACTTGTTCAGAACGAAAGAAAGCACAGAGCCCCAGATTTTATGTTGTCCTGGAGAGCTTGCAGAGCACTGGGGAAAGGCAGGCAGAGAATTCCCTGCTAGCACCTTCTCTGTGCCTGGGAAGCAGAAGTGTTCACATTGCTTCGCAGAATCGCTTTTGTGCAGAAAACAGTAACACTTGTTCAGAACGAAAGAAAGCACAGAGCCCCAGATTTTATGTTGTCCTGGAGAGCTTGCAGAGCACTGGGGAAAGGCAGGCAGAGAATTCCCTGCTAGCACCTTCTCTGTGCCTGTTCACACTGCTTCGCAGAATCGCTTTTGTGCAGAAAACAGTAACACTTGTTCAGAACGAAAGGAAGCACAGAGCCCCAGATTTTATGTTGTCCTGGAGAGCTTGCAGAGCACTGGGGAAAGGCAGGCAGAGAATTCCCTGCTAGCACCTTCTCTGTGCCTGGGAAGCAGAAGTGTTCACATTGCTTCGCAGAATCGCTTTTGTGCAGAAAACACTAACACTTGTTCAGAACGAAAGAAAGCACAGAGCCCCAGATTTTATGTTGTCCTGCAGAGCTTGCAGAGCACTGGGGAAAGGCAGGCAGAGAATTCCCTGCTAGCACCTTCTCTGTGCCTGGGAAGCAGAAGTGTTCACATTGCTTCGCAGAATCGCTTTTGTGCAGAAAACAGTAACACTTGTTCAGAACGAATGAAAGCACAGAGCCCCAGATTTTATGTTGTCCTGGAGAGCTTGCAGAGCACTGGGGAAAGGCAGGCAGAGAATTCCCTGCTAGCACCTTCTCTGTGCCTGTTCACATTGCTTCGCAGAATCGCTTTTGTGCAGAAAACAGTAACACTTGTTCAGAACGAAAGAAAGCACAGAGCCCCAGATTTTATGTTGTCCTGGAGAGCTTGCAGAGCACTGGGGAAAGGCAGGCAGAGAATTCCCTGCTAGCACCTTCTCTGTGCCTGGGAAGCAGAAGTGTTCACATTGCTTGGCAGAATCGCTTTTGTGCAGAAAACACTAACACTTGTTCAGAACGAAAGAAAGCACAGAGCCCCAGATTTTATGTTGTCCTGGAGAGATTGCAGAGCACTGGGGAAAGGCAAGCAGAGAATTCCCTGCTAGCACTTTCTCTGTGCCTGGGAAGCAGAAGTGTTCACATTGCTTCGCAGAATCGCTTTTGTGCAGAAAACAGTAACACTTGTTCAGAACGAAAGAAAGCACAGAGCCCCAGATTTTATGTTGTCCTGGAGAGCTTGCAGAGCACTGGGGAAGGGCAGGTAGAGAATTCCCTGCTAGCACCTTCTCTGTGCCTGGGAAGCAGAAGTGTTCACATTGCTTGGCAGAATCGCTTTTGTGCAGAAAACAGTAACACTTGTTCAGAACGAAAGAAAGCACAGAGCCCCAGATTTTATGTTGTCCTGGAGAGCTTGCAGAGCACTGGGGAAAGGCAGGCAGAGAATTCCCTGCTAGCACCTTCTCTGTGCCTGGGAAGCAGAAGTGTTCACATTGCTTCGCAGAATCGCTTTTGTGCAGAAAACACTAACACTTGTTCAGAACAAAAGAAAGCACAGAGCCCCAGATTTTATGTTGTCCTGGAGAGCTTGCAGAGCACTGGGGAAAGGCAGGCAGATAATTCCCTGCTAGCACCTTCTCTGTGCCTGTTCACACTGCTTCGCAGAATCGCTTTTGTGCAGAAAACGGTAACACTTGTTCAGAACAAAAGAAAGCACAGAGCCCCAGATTTGCTGTTGTCCTGGAGAGCTTGCAGAGCACTGGGGAAAGGCAGGCAGAGAATTCCCTGCTAGCACCTTCTCTGTGCCTGGGAAGCAGAAGTGTTCACATTGCTTCGCAGAATCGCTTTTGTGCAGAAAACAGTAACACTTGTTCAGAACGAATGAAAGCACAGAGCCCCAGATTTGCTGTTGTCCTGGAGAGCTTGCAGAGCACTGGGGAAAGGCAGGCAGAGAATTCCCTGCTAGCACCTTCTCTGTGCCTGTTCACATTGCTTCGCAGAATCGCTTTTGTGCAGAAAACAGTAACACTTGTTCAGAACGAAAGAAAGCACAGAGCCCCAGATTTTATGTTGTCCTGGAGAGCTTGCAGAGCACTGGGGAAAGGCAGGCAGAGAATTCCCTGCTAGCACCTTCTCTGTGCCTGGGAAGCAGAAGTGTTCACATTGCTTGGCAGAATCGCTTTTGTGCAGAAAACAGTAACACTTGTTCAGAACGAAAGAAAGCACAGAGCCCCAGATTTTATGTTGTCCTGGAGAGATTGCAGAGCACTGGGGAAAGGCAAGCAGAGAATTCCCTGCTAGCACTTTGTCTGTGCCTGGGAAGCAGAAGTGTTCACATTGCTTCGCAGAATCGCTTTTGTGCAGAAAACAGTAACACTTGTTCAGAACGAAAGAAAGCACAGAGCCCCAGATTTTATGTTGTCCTGGAGAGCTTGCAGAGCACTGGGGAAGGGCAGGTAGAGAATTCCCTGCTAGCACCTTCTCTGTGCCTGGGAAGCAGAAGTGTTCACATTGCTTCGCAGAATCGCTTTTGTGCAGAAAACAGTAACACTTGTTCAGAACGAAAGAAAGCACAGAGCCCCAGATTTGCTGTTGTCCTGGAGAGCTTGCAGAGCACTGGGGAAAGGCAGGCAGAGAATTCCCTGCTAGCACCTTCTCTGTGCCTGGGAAGCAGAAGTGTTCACATTGCTTCGCAGAATCGCTTTTGTGCAGAAAACACTAACACTTGTTCAGAACAAAAGAAAGCACAGAGCCCCAGATTTTATGTTGTCCTGGAGAGCTTGCAGAGCACTGGGGAAAGGCAGGCAGAGAATTCCCTGCTAGCACCTTCTCTGTGCCTGTTCACACTGCTTCGCAGAATCGCTTTTGTGCAGAAAACGGTAACACTTGTTCAGAACAAAAGAAAGCACAGAGCCCCAGATTTGCTGTTGTCCTGGAGAGCTTGCAGAGCACTGGGGAAAGGCAGGCAGAGAATTCCCTGCTAGCACCTTCTCTGTGCCTGGGAAGCAGAAGTGTTCACATTGCTTCGCAGAATCGCTTTTGTGCAGAAAACAGTAACACTTGTTCAGAACGAAAGAAAGCACAGAGCCCCAGATTTGCTGCTGTCCTGGAGAGCTTGCAGAGCACTGGGGAAAGGCAGGCAGAGAATTCCCTGCTAGCACCTTCTCTGTGCCTGGGAAGCAGAAGTGTTCACATTGCTTCGCAGAATCGCTTTTGTGCAGAAAACACTAACACTTGTTCAGAACGAAAGAAAGCACAGAGCCCCAGATTTACTGTTGTCCTGGAGAGCTTGCAGAGCACTGGGGAAGGGCAGGTAGAGAATTCCCTGCTAGCACCTTCTCTGTGCCTGGGAAGCAGAAGTGTTCACATTGCTTCGCAGAATCGCTTTTGTGCAGAAAACAGTAACACTTGTTCAGAACGAAAGAAAGCACAGAGCCCCAGATTTGCTGTTGTCCTGGAGAGCTTGCAGAGCACTGGGGAAAGGCAGGCAGAGAATTCCCTGCTAGCACCTTCTCTGTGCCTGGGAAGCAGAAGTGTTCACATTGCTTCGCAGAATCGCTTTTGTGCAGAAAACACTAACACTTGTTCAGAACGAAAGAAAGCACAGAGCCCCAGATTTTATGTTGTCCTGGAGAGCTTGCAGAGCACTGGGGAAAGGCAGGCAGAGAATTCCCTGCTAGCACCTTCTCTGTGCCTGGGAAGCAGAAGTGTTCACATTGCTTCGCAGAATCGCTTTTGTGCAGAAAACAGTAACACTTGTTCAGAACGAAAGAAAGCACAGAGCCCCAGATTTTATGTTGTCCTGGAGAGCTTGCAGAGCACTGGGGAAAGGCAGGCAGAGAATTCCCTGCTAGCACCTTCTCTGTGCCTGTTCACACTGCTTCGCAGAATCGCTTTTGTGCAGAAAACAGTAACACTTGTTCAGAACGAAAGGAAGCACAGAGCCCCAGATTTTATGTTGTCCTGGAGAGCTTGCAGAGCACTGGGGAAAGGCAGGCAGAGAATTCCCTGCTAGCACCTTCTCTGTGCCTGGGAAGCAGAAGTGTTCACATTGCTTCGCAGAATCGCTTTTGTGCAGAAAACAGTAACACTTGTTCAGAACGAAAGAAAGCACAGAGCCCCAGATTTGCTGTTGTCCTGGAGAGCCTGCAGAGCACTGGGGAAAGGCAGGCAGAGAATTCCCTGCTAGCACCTTCTCTGTGCCTGGGAAGCAGAAGTGTTCACATTGCTTCGCAGAATCGCTTTTGTGCAGAAAACACTAACACTTGTTCAGAACAAAAGAAAGCACAGAGCCCCAGATTTTATGTTGTCCTGGAGAGCTTGCAGAGCACTGGGGAAAGGCAGGCAGAGAATTCCCTGCTAGCACCTTCTCTGTGCCTGTTCACACTGCTTCGCAGAATCGCTTTTGTGCAGAAAACGGTAACACTTGTTCAGAACAAAAGAAAGCACAGAGCCCCAGATTTGCTGTTGTCCTGGAGAGCTTGCAGAGCACTGGGGAAAGGCAGGCAGAGAATTCCCTGCTAGCACCTTCTCTGTGCCTGGGAAGCAGAAGTGTTCACATTGCTTCGCAGAATCGCTTTTGTGCAGAAAACAGTAACACTTGTTCAGAACGAAAGAAAGCACAGAGCCCCAGATTTTATGTTGTCCTGGAGAGCTTGCAGAGCACTGGGGAAAGGCAGGCAGAGAATTCCCTGCTAGCACCTTCTCTGTGCCTGTTCACACTGCTTCGCAGAATCGCTTTTGTGCAGAAAACAGTAACACTTGTTCAGAACGAAAGGAAGCACAGAGCCCCAGATTTTATGTTGTCCTGGAGAGCTTGCAGAGCACTGGGGAAAGGCAGGCAGAGAATTCCCTGCTAGCACCTTCTCTGTGCCTGGGAAGCAGAAGTGTTCACATTGCTTCGCAGAATCGCTTTTGTGCAGAAAACAGTAACACTTGTTCAGAACGAAAGAAAGCACAGAGCCCCAGATTTGCTGTTGTCCTGGAGAGCCTGCAGAGCACTGGGGAAAGGCAGGCAGAGAATTCCCTGCTAGCACCTTCTCTGTGCCTGGGAAGCAGAAGTGTTCACATTGCTTCGCAGAATCGCTTTTGTGCAGAAAACACTAACACTTGTTCAGAACAAAAGAAAGCACAGAGCCCCAGATTTTATGTTGTCCTGGAGAGCTTGCAGAGCACTGGGGAAAGGCAGGCAGAGAATTCCCTGCTAGCACCTTCTCTGTGCCTGTTCACACTGCTTCGCAGAATCGCTTTTGTGCAGAAAACGGTAACACTTGTTCAGAACAAAAGAAAGCACAGAGCCCCAGATTTGCTGTTGTCCTGGAGAGCTTGCAGAGCACTGGGGAAAGGCAGGCAGAGAATTCCCTGCTAGCACCTTCTCTGTGCCTGGGAAGCAGAAGTGTTCACATTGCTTCGCAGAATCGCTTTTGTGCAGAAAACAGTAACACTTGTTCAGAACGAAAGAAAGCACAGAGCCCCAGATTTTATGTTGTCCTGGAGAGATTGCAGAGCACTGGGGAAAGGCAAGCAGAGAATTCCCTGCTAGCACTTTCTCTGTGCCTGGGAAGCAGAAGTGTTCACATTGCTTCGCAGAATCGCTTTTGTGCAGAAAACACTAACACTTGTTCAGAACGAAAGAAAGCACAGAGCCCCAGATTTTATGTTGTCCTGGAGAGCTTGCAGAGCACTGGGGAAAGGCAGGTAGAGAATTCCCTGCTAGCACCTTCTCTGTGCCTGGGAAGCAGAAGTGTTCACATTGCTTGGCAGAATCGCTTTTGTGCAGAAAACAGTAACACTTGTTCAGAACGAAAGAAAGCACAGAGCCCCAGATTTTATGTTGTCCTGGAGAGCTTGCAGAGCACTGGGGAAAGGCAGGCAGAGAATTCCCTGCTAGCACCTTCTCTGTGCCTGGGAAGCAGAAGTGTTCACATTGCTTCGCAGAATCGCTTTTGTGCAGAAAACACTAACACTTGTTCAGAACAAAAGAAAGCACAGAGCCCCAGATTTTATGTTGTCCTGGAGAGCTTGCAGAGCACTGGGGAAAGGCAGGCAGATAATTCCCTGCTAGCACCTTCTCTGTGCCTGTTCACACTGCTTCGCAGAATCGCTTTTGTGCAGAAAACGGTAACACTTGTTCAGAACGAAAGAAAGCACAGAGCCCCAGATTTTATGTTGTCCTGGAGAGCTTGCAGAGCACTGGGGAAAGGCAGGCAGAGAATTCCCTGCTAGCACTTTCTCTGTGCCTGGGAAGCAGAAGTGTTCACATTGCTTCGCAGAATCGTTTTTGTGCAGAAAACAGTAACACTTGTTCAGAACGAAAGAAAGCACAGAGCCCCAGATTTTATGTTGTCCTGGAGAGCTTGCAGAGCACTGGGGAAAGGCAGGCAGAGAATTCCCTGCTAGCACCTTCTCTGTGCCTGTTCACACTGCTTCGCAGAATCGCTTTTGTGCAGAAAACACTAACACTTGTTCAGAACGAAAGGAATCACAGAGCCCCAGATTTGCTGTTGTCCTGGAGAGCTTGCAGAGCACTGGGGAAAGGCAGGCAGAGAATTCCCTGCTAGCACCTTCTCTGTGCCTGGGAAGCAGAAGTGTTCACATTGCTTCGTAGAATCGCTTTTGTGCAGAAAACAGTAACACTTGTTCAGAACGAAAGAAAGCACAGAGCCCCAGATTTTATGTTGTCCTGGAGAGCTTGCAGAGCACTGGGGAAAGGCAGGCAGAGAATTCCCTGCTAGCACCTTCTCTGTGCCTGGGAAGCAGAAGTGTTCACATTGCTTCGCAGAATCGCTTTTGTGCAGAAAACAGTAACACTTGTTCAGAACGAAAGAAAGCACAGAGCCCCAGATTTTATGTTGTCCTGGAGAGCTTGCAGAGCACTGGGGAAAGGCAGGCAGAGAATTCCCTGCTAGCACCTTCTCTGTGCCTGGGAAGCAGAAGTGTTCACATTGCTTGGCAGAATCGCTTTTGTGCAGAAAACAGTAACACTTGTTCAGAACGAAAGAAAGCACAGAGCCCCAGATTTGCTGTTGTCCTGGAGAGCTTGCAGAGCACTGGGGAAAGGCAGGCAGAGAATTCCCTGCTAGCACCTTCTCTGTGCCTGGGAAGCAGAAGTGTTCACATTGCTTCGCAGAATCGCTTTTGTGCAGAAAACAGTAACACTTGTTCAGAACGAAAGAAAGCACAGAGCCCCAGATTTGCTGTTGTCCTGGAGAGCTTGCAGAGCACTGGGGAAAGGCAGGCAGAGAATTCCCTGCTAGCACCTTCTCTGTGCCTGGGAAGCAGAAGTGTTCACATTGCTTCGCAGAATCGCTTTTGTGCAGAAAACAGTAACACTTGTTCAGAACAAAAGAAAGCACAGAGCCCCAGATTTTATGTTGTCCTGGAGAGCTTGCAGAGCACTGGGGAAAGGCAGGCAGAGAATTCCCTGCTAGCACCTTCTCTGTGCCTGGGAAGCAGAAGTGTTCACATTGCTTCGCAGAATCGCTTTTGTGCAGAAAACAGTAACACTTGTTCAGAACGAAAGAAAGCACAGAGCCCCAGATTTTATGTTGTCCTGGAGAGCTTGCAGAGCACTGGGGAAAGGCAGGCAGAGAATTCCCTGCTAGCACCTTCTCTGTGCCTGGGAAGCAGAAGTGTTCACATTGCTTCGCAGAATCGCTTTTGTGCAGAAAACACTAACACTTGTTCAGAACGAAAGAAAGCACAGAGCCCCAGATTTACTGTTGTCCTGGAGAGCTTGCAGAGCACTGGGGAAAGGCAGGCAGAGAATTCCCTGCTAGCACCTTCTCTGTGCCTGGGAAGCAGAAGTGTTCACATTGCTTCGCAGAATCGCTTTTGTGCAGAAAACAGTAACACTTGTTCAGAACGAAAGAAAGCACAGAGCCCCAGATTTTATGTTGTCCTGGAGAGCTTGCAGAGCACTGGGGAAAGGCAGGCAGAGAATTCCCTGCTAGCACCTTCTCTGTGCCTGGGAAGCAGAAGTGTTCACATTGCTTCGCAGAATCGCTTTTGTGCAGAAAACAGTAACACTTGTTCAGAACGAAAGAAAGCACAGAGCCCCAGATTTTATGTTGTCCTGGAGAGCTTGCAGAGCACTGGGGAAAGGCAGGCAGAGAATTCCCTGCTAGCACCTTCTCTGTGCCTGGGAAGCAGAAGTGTTCACATTGCTTCGCAGAATCGCTTTTGTGCAGAAAACAGTAACACTTGTTGAGAACGAAAGAAAGCACAGAGCCCCAGATTTTATGTTGTCCTGGAGAGCTTGCAGAGCACTGGGGAAAGGCAGGCAGAGAATTCCCTGCTAGCACCTTCTCTGTGCCTGGGAAGCAGAAGTGTTCACATTGCTTCGCAGAATCGCTTTTGTGCAGAAAACAGTAACACTTGTTCAGAACGAATGAAAGCACAGAGCCCCAGATTTGCTGTTGTCCTGGAGAGCTTGAAGAGCACTGGGGAAAGGCAGGCAGAGAATTCCCTGCTAGCACCTTCTCTGTGCCTGGGAAGCAGAAGTGTTCACATTGCTTCGCAGAATCGCTTTTGTGCAGAAAACAGTAACACTTGTTCAGAACGAAAGAAAGCACAGAGCCCCAGATTTTATGTTGTCCTGGAGAGCTTGCAGAGCACTGGGGAAAGGCAGGCAGAGAATTCCCTGCTAGCACCTTCTCTGTGCCTGGGAAGCAGAAGTGTTCACATTGCTTCGCAGAATCGCTTTTGTGCAGAAAACACTAACACTTGTTCAGAACGAAAGAAAGCACAGAGCCCCAGATTTGCTGTTGTCCTGGAGAGCTTGCAGAGCACTGGGGAAAGGCAGGCAGAGAATTCCCTGCTAGCACCTTCTCTGTGCCTGGGAAGCAGAAGTGTTCACATTGCTTCGCAGAATCGCTTTTGTGCAGAAAACAGTAACACTTGTTCAGAACGAAAGAAAGCACAGAGCCCCAGATTTTATGTTGTCCTGGAGAGCTTGCAGAGCACTGGGGAAAGGCAGGCAGAGAATTCCCTGCTAGCACCTTCTCTGTGCCTGGGAAGCAGAAGTGTTCACATTGCTTCGCAGAATCGCTTTTGTGCAGAAAACACTAACACTTGTTCAGAACGAAAGAAAGCACAGAGCCCCAGATTTTATGTTGTCCTGGAGAGCTTGCAGAGCACTGGGGAAAGGCAGGCAGAGAATTCCCTGCTAGCACCTTCTCTGTGCCTGGGAAGCAGAAGTGTTCACATTGCTTCGCAGAATCGCTTTTGTGCAGAAAACAGTAACACTTGTTCAGAACGAAAGAAAGCACAGAGCCCCAGATTTTATGTTGTCCTGGAGAGCTTGCAGAGCACTGGGGAAAGGCAGGCAGAGAATTCCCTGCTAGCACCTTCTCTGTGCCTGTTCACACTGCTTCGCAGAATCGCTTTTGTGCAGAAAACAGTAACACTTGTTCAGAACGAAAGGAAGCACAGAGCCCCAGATTTTATGTTGTCCTGGAGAGCTTGCAGAGCACTGGGGAAAGGCAGGCAGAGAATTCCCTGCTAGCACCTTCTCTGTGCCTGGGAAGCAGAAGTGTTCACATTGCTTCGCAGAATCGCTTTTGTGCAGAAAACACTAACACTTGTTCAGAACGAAAGAAAGCACAGAGCCCCAGATTTTATGTTGTCCTGCAGAGCTTGCAGAGCACTGGGGAAAGGCAGGCAGAGAATTCCCTGCTAGCACCTTCTCTGTGCCTGGGAAGCAGAAGTGTTCACATTGCTTCGCAGAATCGCTTTTGTGCAGAAAACAGTAACACTTGTTCAGAACGAATGAAAGCACAGAGCCCCAGATTTTATGTTGTCCTGGAGAGCTTGCAGAGCACTGGGGAAAGGCAGGCAGAGAATTCCCTGCTAGCACCTTCTCTGTGCCTGTTCACATTGCTTCGCAGAATCGCTTTTGTGCAGAAAACAGTAACACTTGTTCAGAACGAAAGAAAGCACAGAGCCCCAGATTTTATGTTGTCCTGGAGAGCTTGCAGAGCACTGGGGAAAGGCAGGCAGAGAATTCCCTGCTAGCACCTTCTCTGTGCCTGGGAAGCAGAAGTGTTCACATTGCTTGGCAGAATCGCTTTTGTGCAGAAAACAGTAACACTTGTTCAGAACGAAAGAAAGCACAGAGCCCCAGATTTTATGTTGTCCTGGAGAGATTGCAGAGCACTGGGGAAAGGCAAGCAGAGAATTCCCTGCTAGCACTTTCTCTGTGCCTGGGAAGCAGAAGTGTTCACATTGCTTCGCAGAATCGCTTTTGTGCAGAAAACAGTAACACTTGTTCAGAACGAAAGAAAGCACAGAGCCCCAGATTTTATGTTGTCCTGGAGAGCTTGCAGAGCACTGGGGAAGGGCAGGTAGAGAATTCCCTGCTAGCACCTTCTCTGTGCCTGGGAAGCAGAAGTGTTCACATTGCTTGGCAGAATCGCTTTTGTGCAGAAAACAGTAACACTTGTTCAGAACGAAAGAAAGCACAGAGCCCCAGATTTTATGTTGTCCTGGAGAGCTTGCAGAGCACTGGGGAAAGGCAGGCAGAGAATTCCCTGCTAGCACCTTCTCTGTGCCTGGGAAGCAGAAGTGTTCACATTGCTTCGCAGAATCGCTTTTGTGCAGAAAACACTAACACTTGTTCAGAACAAAAGAAAGCACAGAGCCCCAGATTTTATGTTGTCCTGGAGAGCTTGCAGAGCACTGGGGAAAGGCAGGCAGATAATTCCCTGCTAGCACCTTCTCTGTGCCTGTTCACACTGCTTCGCAGAATCGCTTTTGTGCAGAAAACGGTAACACTTGTTCAGAACAAAAGAAAGCACAGAGCCCCAGATTTGCTGTTGTCCTGGAGAGCTTGCAGAGCACTGGGGAAAGGCAGGCAGAGAATTCCCTGCTAGCACCTTCTCTGTGCCTGGGAAGCAGAAGTGTTCACATTGCTTCGCAGAATCGCTTTTGTGCAGAAAACAGTAACACTTGTTCAGAACGAATGAAAGCACAGAGCCCCAGATTTGCTGTTGTCCTGGAGAGCTTGCAGAGCACTGGGGAAAGGCAGGCAGAGAATTCCCTGCTAGCACCTTCTCTGTGCCTGTTCACATTGCTTCGCAGAATCGCTTTTGTGCAGAAAACAGTAACACTTGTTCAGAACGAAAGAAAGCACAGAGCCCCAGATTTTATGTTGTCCTGGAGAGCTTGCAGAGCACTGGGGAAAGGCAGGCAGAGAATTCCCTGCTAGCACCTTCTCTGTGCCTGGGAAGCAGAAGTGTTCACATTGCTTGGCAGAATCGCTTTTGTGCAGAAAACAGTAACACTTGTTCAGAACGAAAGAAAGCACAGAGCCCCAGATTTTATGTTGTCCTGGAGAGATTGCAGAGCACTGGGGAAAGGCAAGCAGAGAATTCCCTGCTAGCACTTTGTCTGTGCCTGGGAAGCAGAAGTGTTCACATTGCTTCGCAGAATCGCTTTTGTGCAGAAAACAGTAACACTTGTTCAGAACGAAAGAAAGCACAGAGCCCCAGATTTTATGTTGTCCTGGAGAGCTTGCAGAGCACTGGGGAAGGGCAGGTAGAGAATTCCCTGCTAGCACCTTCTCTGTGCCTGGGAAGCAGAAGTGTTCACATTGCTTCGCAGAATCGCTTTTGTGCAGAAAACAGTAACACTTGTTCAGAACGAAAGAAAGCACAGAGCCCCAGATTTTATGTTGTCCTGGAGAGCTTGCAGAGCACTGGGGAAAGGCAGGCAGAGAATTCCCTGCTAGCACCTTCTCTGTGCCTGGGAAGCAGAAGTGTTCACATTGCTTCGCAGAATCGCTTTTGTGCAGAAAACAGTAACACTTGTTCAGAACGAAAGAAAGCACAGAGCCCCAGATTTGCTGTTGTCCTGGAGAGCCTGCAGAGCACTGGGGAAAGGCAGGCAGAGAATTCCCTGCTAGCACCTTCTCTGTGCCTGGGAAGCAGAAGTGTTCACATTGCTTCGCAGAATCGCTTTTGTGCAGAAAACACTAACACTTGTTCAGAACAAAAGAAAGCACAGAGCCCCAGATTTTATGTTGTCCTGGAGAGCTTGCAGAGCACTGGGGAAAGGCAGGCAGAGAATTCCCTGCTAGCACCTTCTCTGTGCCTGTTCACACTGCTTCGCAGAATCGCTTTTGTGCAGAAAACGGTAACACTTGTTCAGAACAAAAGAAAGCACAGAGCCCCAGATTTGCTGTTGTCCTGGAGAGCTTGCAGAGCACTGGGGAAAGGCAGGCAGAGAATTCCCTGCTAGCACCTTCTCTGTGCCTGGGAAGCAGAAGTGTTCACATTGCTTCGCAGAATCGCTTTTGTGCAGAAAACAGTAACACTTGTTCAGAACGAAAGAAAGCACAGAGCCCCAGATTTTATGTTGTCCTGGAGAGCTTGCAGAGCACTGGGGAAAGGCAGGCAGAGAATTCCCTGCTAGCACCTTCTCTGTGCCTGTTCACACTGCTTCGCAGAATCGCTTTTGTGCAGAAAACAGTAACACTTGTTCAGAACGAAAGGAAGCACAGAGCCCCAGATTTTATGTTGTCCTGGAGAGCTTGCAGAGCACTGGGGAAAGGCAGGCAGAGAATTCCCTGCTAGCACCTTCTCTGTGCCTGGGAAGCAGAAGTGTTCACATTGCTTCGCAGAATCGCTTTTGTGCAGAAAACAGTAACACTTGTTCAGAACGAAAGAAAGCACAGAGCCCCAGATTTGCTGTTGTCCTGGAGAGCCTGCAGAGCACTGGGGAAAGGCAGGCAGAGAATTCCCTGCTAGCACCTTCTCTGTGCCTGGGAAGCAGAAGTGTTCACATTGCTTCGCAGAATCGCTTTTGTGCAGAAAACACTAACACTTGTTCAGAACAAAAGAAAGCACAGAGCCCCAGATTTTATGTTGTCCTGGAGAGCTTGCAGAGCACTGGGGAAAGGCAGGCAGAGAATTCCCTGCTAGCACCTTCTCTGTGCCTGTTCACACTGCTTCGCAGAATCGCTTTTGTGCAGAAAACGGTAACACTTGTTCAGAACAAAAGAAAGCACAGAGCCCCAGATTTGCTGTTGTCCTGGAGAGCTTGCAGAGCACTGGGGAAAGGCAGGCAGAGAATTCCCTGCTAGCACCTTCTCTGTGCCTGGGAAGCAGAAGTGTTCACATTGCTTCGCAGAATCGCTTTTGTGCAGAAAACAGTAACACTTGTTCAGAACGAAAGAAAGCACAGAGCCCCAGATTTGCTGCTGTCCTGGAGAGCTTGCAGAGCACTGGGGAAAGGCAGGCAGAGAATTCCCTGCTAGCACCTTCTCTGTGCCTGGGAAGCAGAAGTGTTCACATTGCTTCGCAGAATCGCTTTTGTGCAGAAAGCACTAACACTTGTTCAGAACGAAAGAAAGCACAGAGCCCCAGATTTACTGTTGTCCTGGAGAGCTTGCAGAGCACTGGGGAAGGGCAGGTAGAGAATTCCCTGCTAGCACCTTCTCTGTGCCTGGGAAGCAGAAGTGTTCACATTGCTTCGCAGAATCGCTTTTGTGCAGAAAACAGTAACACTTGTTCAGAACGAAAGAAAGCACAGAGCCCCAGATTTGCTGTTGTCCTGGAGAGCTTGCAGAGCACTGGGGAAAGGCAGGCAGAGAATTCCCTGCTAGCACCTTCTCTGTGCCTGGGAAGCAGAAGTGTTCACATTGCTTCGCAGAATCGCTTTTGTGCAGAAAACACTAACACTTGTTCAGAACGAAAGAAAGCACAGAGCCCCAGATTTACTGTTGTCCTGGAGAGCTTGCAGAGCACTGGGGAAAGGCAGGCAGAGAATTCCCTGCTAGCACCTTCTCTGTGCCTGGGAAGCAGAAGTGTTCACATTGCTTCGCAGAATCGCTTTTGTGCAGAAAACACTAACACTTGTTCAGAACAAAAGAAAGCACAGAGCCCCAGATTTTATGTTGTCCTGGAGAGCTTGCAGAGCACTGGGGAAAGGCAGGCAGAGAATTCCCTGCTAGCACCTTCTCTGTGCCTGTTCACACTGCTTCGCAGAATCGCTTTTGTGCAGAAAACAGTAACACTTGTTCAGAACGAAAGGAAGCACAGAGCCCCAGATTTTATGTTGTCCTGGAGAGCTTGCAGAGCACTGGGGAAAGGCAGGCAGAGAATTCCCTGCTAGCACCTTCTCTGTGCCTGGGAAGCAGAAGTGTTCACATTGCTTCGCAGAATCGCTTTTGTGCAGAAAACAGTAACACTTGTTCAGAACGAAAGAAAGCACAGAGCCCCAGATTTGCTGTTGTCCTGGAGAGCCTGCAGAGCACTGGGGAAAGGCAGGCAGAGAATTCCCTGCTAGCACCTTCTCTGTGCCTGGGAAGCAGAAGTGTTCACATTGCTTCGCAGAATCGCTTTTGTGCAGAAAACAGTAACACTTGTTCAGAACGAATGAAAGCACAGAGCCCCAGATTTGCTGTTGTCCTGGAGAGCTTGCAGAGCACTGGGGAAAGGCAGGCAGAGAATTCCCTGCTAGCACCTTCTCTGTGCCTGTTCACACTGCTTCGCAGAATCGCTTTTGTGCAGAAAACAGTAACACTTGTTCAGAACGAAAGAAAGCACAGAGCCCCAGATTTGCTGTTGTCCTGGAGAGCTTGCAGAGCACTGGGGAAAGGCAGGCAGAGAATTCCCTGCTAGCACCTTCTCTGTGCCTGGGAAGCAGAAGTGTTCACATTGCTTCGCAGAATCGCTTTTGTGCAGAAAACAGTAACACTTGTTCAGAACGAAAGAAAGCACAGAGCCGCAGATTTTATGTTGTCCTGGAGAGCTTGCAGAGCACTGGGGAAAGGCAGGCAGAGAATTCCCTGCTAGCACCTTCTCTGTGCCTGGGAAGCAGAAGTGTTCACATTGCTTCGCAGAATCGCTTTTGTGCAGAAAACAGTAACACTTGTTCAGAACGAAAGAAAGCACAGAGCCCCAGATTTTATGTTGTCCTGGAGAGCTTGCAGAGCACTGGGGAAAGGCAGGCAGAGAATTCCCTGCTAGCACCTTCTCTGTGCCTGGGAAGCAGAAGTGTTCACATTGCTTCGCAGAATCGCTTTTGTGCAGAAAACAGTAACACTTGTTCAGAACGAAAGAAAGCACAGAGCCCCAGATTTGCTGTTGTCCTGGAGAGCTTGCAGAGCACTGGGGAAAGGCAGGCAGAGAATTCCCTGCTAGCACCTTCTCTGTGCCTGGGAAGCAGAAGTGTTCACATTGCTTCGCAGACTCGCTTTTGCGCAGAAAACTCTAACACTTGTTCAGAACGTAAGAAAGCACAGAGCCCCAGATTTTATGTTGTCCTGGAGAGCTTGCAGAGCACTGGGGAAAGGCAGGCAGAGAATTCCCTGCTAGCACCTTCTCTGTGCCTGGGAAGCAGAAGTGTTCACATTGCTTCGCAGAATCGCTTTTGTGCAGAAAACACTAACACTTGTTCAGAACGAAAGAAAGCACAGAGCCCCAGATTTGCTGTTGTCCTGGAGAGCTTGCAGAGCACTGGGGAAAGGCAGGCAGAGAATTCCCTGCTAGCACTTTCTCTGTGCCTGGGAAGCAGAAGTGTTCACATTGCTTCGCAGAATCGCTTTTGTGCAGAAAACAGTAACACTTGTTCAGAACGAATGAAAGCACAGAGCCCCAGATTTAATGTTGTCCTGGAGAGCTTGAAGAGCACTGGGGAAAGGCAGGCAGAGAATTCCCTGCTAGCACCTTCTCTGTGCCTGGGAAGCAGAAGTGTTCACATTGCTTGGCAGAATCGCTTTTGTGCAGAAAACAGTAACACTTGTTCAGAACGAAAGAAAGCACAGAGCCCCAGATTTTATGTTGTCCTGGAGAGCTTGCAGAGCACTGGGGAAAGGCAGGCAGAGAATTCCCTGCTAGCACCTTCTCTGTGCCTGGGAAGCAGAAGTGTTCACATTGCTTGGCAGAATCGCTTTTGTGCAGAAAACAGTAACACTTGTTCAGAACGAAAGAAAGCACAGAGCCCCAGATTTGCTGTTGTCCTGGAGAGCTTGCAGAGCACTGGGGAAAGGCAGGCAGAGAATTCCCTGCTAGCACCTTCTCTGTGCCTGTTCACACTGCTTCGCAGAATCGCTTTTGTGCAGAAAACAGTAACACTTGTTCAGAACGAAAGAAAGCACAGAGCCCCAGATTTTATGTTGTCCTGGAGAGCTTGCAGAGCACTGGGGAAGGGCAGGTAGAGAATTCCCTGCTAGCACCTTCTCTGTGCCTGGGAAGCAGAAGTGTTCACATTGCTTCGCAGAATCGCTTTTGTGCAGAAAACAGTAACACTTGTTCAGAACGAAAGAAAGCACAGAGCCCCAGATTTTATGTTGTCTTGGAGAGCTTGCAGAGCACTGGGGAAAGGCAGGCAGAGAATTCCCTGCTAGCACCTTCTCTGTGCCTGGGAAGCAGAAGTGTTCACATTGCTTCGCAGAATCGCTTTTGTGCAGAAAACACTAACACTTGTTCAGAACAAAAGAAAGCACAGAGCCCCAGATTTTATGTTGTCCTGGAGAGCTTGCAGAGCACTGGGGAAAGGCAGGCAGAGAATTCCCTGCTAGCACCTTCTCTGTGCCTGTTCACACTGCTTCGCAGAATCGCTTTTGTGCAGAAAACGGTAACACTTGTTCAGAACAAAAGAAAGCACAGAGCCCCAGATTTGCTGTTGTCCTGGAGAGCTTGCAGAGCACTGGGGAAAGGCAGGCAGAGAATTCCCTGCTAGCACCTTCTCTGTGCCTGGGAAGCAGAAGTGTTCACATTGCTTCGCAGAATCGCTTTTGTGCAGAAAACAGTAACACTTGTTCAGAACGAAAGAAAGCACAGAGCCCCAGATTTGCTGCTGTCCTGGAGAGCTTGCAGAGCACTGGGGAAAGGCAGGCAGAGAATTCCCTGCTAGCACCTTCTCTGTGCCTGGGAAGCAGAAGTGTTCACATTGCTTCGCAGAATCGCTTTTGTGCAGAAAACAGTAACACTTGTTCAGAACGAAAGAAAGCACAGAGCCCCAGATTTTATGTTGTCCTGGAGAGCTTGCAGAGCACTGGGGAAAGGCAGGCAGAGAATTCCCTGCTAGCACCTTCTCTGTGCCTGGGAAGCAGAAGTGTTCACATTGCTTCGCAGAATCGCTTTTGTGCAGAAAACACTAACACTTGTTCAGAACGAAAGAAAGCACAGAGCCCCAGATTTTATGTTGTCCTGGAGAGCTTGCAGAGCACTGGGGAAAGGCAGGCAGAGAATTCCCTGCTAGCACCTTCTCTGTGCCTGTTCACATTGCTTCGCAGAATCGCTTTTGTGCAGAAAACAGTAACACTTGTTCAGAACGAAAGAAAGCACAGAGCCCCAGATTTGCTGTTGTCCTGGAGAGCTTGCAGAGCACTGGGGAAAGGCAGGCAGAGAATTCCCTGCTAGCACCTTCTCTGTGCCTGGGAAGCAGAAGTGTTCACATTGCTTCGCAGACTCGCTTTTGCGCAGAAAACTCTAACACTTGTTCAGAACGTAAGAAAGCACAGAGCCCCAGATTTTATGTTGTCCTGGAGAGCTTGCAGAGCACTGGGGAAAGGCAGGCAGAGAATTCCCTGCTAGCACCTTCTCTGTGCCTGGGAAGCAGAAGTGTTCACATTGCTTCGCAGAATCGCTTTTGTGCAGAAAACACTAACACTTGTTCAGAACAAAAGAAAGCACAGAGCCCCAGATTTGCTGTTGTCCTGGAGAGCTTGCAGAGCACTGGGGAAAGGCCAGCAGAGAATTCCCTGCTAGCACCTTCTCTGTGCCTGTTCACATTGCTTCGCAGAATCGCTTTTGTGCAGAAAACACTAACACTTGTTCAGAACGAAAGAAAGCACAGAGCCCCAGATTTGCTGTTGTCCTGGAGAGCTTGCAGAGCACTGGGGAAAGGCAGGCAGAGAATTCCCTGCTAGCACTTTCTCTGTGCCTGGGAAGCAGAAGTGTTCACATTGCTTCGCAGAATCGCTTTTGTGCAGAAAACAGTAACACTTGTTCAGAACGAATGAAAGCACAGAGCCCCAGATTTGCTGTTGTCCTGGAGAGCTTGAAGAGCACTGGGGAAAGGCAGGCAGAGAATTCCCTGCTAGCACCTTCTCTGTGCCTGGGAAGCAGAAGTGTTCACATTGCTTCGCAGAATCGCTTTTGTGCAGAAAACAGTAACACTTGTTCAGAACGAAAGAAAGCACAGAGCCCCAGATTTTATGTTGTCCTGGAGAGCTTGCAGAGCACTGGGGAAAGGCAGGCAGAGAATTCCCTGCTAGCACCTTCTCTGTGCCTGGGAAGCAGAAGTGTTCACATTGCTTCGCAGAATCGCTTTTGTGCAGAAAACAGTAACACTTGTTCAGAACGAAAGAAAGCACAGAGCCCCAGATTTGCTGTTGTCCTGGAGAGCTTGCAGAGCACTGGGGAAAGGCAGGCAGAGAATTCCCTGCTAGCACCTTCTCTGTGCCTGTTCACACTGCTTCGCAGAATCGCTTTTGTGCAGAAAACAGTAACACTTGTTCAGAACGAAAGAAAGCACAGAGCCCCAGATTTGCTGTTGTCCTGGAGAGCTTGCAGAGCACTGGGGAAAGGCAGGCAGAGAATTCCCTGGTAGCACCTTCTCTGTGCCTGGGAAGCAGAAGTGTTCACATTGCTTCGCAGAATCGCTTTTGTGCAGAAAACAGTAACACTTGTTCAGAACGAATGAAAGCACAGAGCCCCAGATTTTATGTTGTCCTGGAGAGCTTGCAGAGCACTGGGGAAAGGCAGGCAGAGAATTCCCTGCTAGCACCTTCTCTGTGCCTGTTCACATTGCTTCGCAGAATCGCTTTTGTGCAGAAAACCGTAACACTTGTTCAGAACGAAAGAAAGCACAGAGCCCCAGATTTTATGTTGTCCTGGAGAGCTTGCAGAGCACTGGGGAAGGGCAGGTAGAGAATTCCCTGCTAGCACCTTCTCTGTGCCTGTTCACATTGCTTCGCAGAATCGCTTTTGTGCAGAAAACAGTAACACTTGTTCAGAACGAAAGAAAGCACAGAGCCCCAGATTTGCTGCTGTCCTGGAGAGCTTGCAGAGCACTGGGGAAAGGCAGGCAGAGAATTCCCTGCTAGCACCTTCTCTGTGCCTGGGAAGCAGAAGTGTTCAGATTGCTTGGCAGAATCGCTTTTGTGCAGAAAACAGTAACACTTGTTCAGAACGAAAGAAAGCACAGAGCCCCAGATTTGCTGTTGTCCTGGAGAGCTTGCAGAGCACTGGGGAAAGGCAGGCAGAGAATTCCCTGCTAGCACCTTCTCTGTGCCTGGGAAGCAGAAGTGTTCACATTGCTTCGCAGAATCGCTTTTGTGCAGAAAACACTAACACTTGTTCAGAACGAAAGAAAGCACAGAGCCCCAGATTTTATGTTGTCCTGGAGAGCTTGCAGAGCACTGGGGAAAGGCAGGCAGAGAATTCCCTGCTAGCACCTTCTCTGTGCCTGTTCACATTGCTTCGCAGAATCGCTTTTGTGCAGAAAACACTAACACTTGTTCAGAACGAAAGAAAGCACAGAGCCCCAGATTTTATGTTGTCCTGGAGAGCTTGCAGAGCACTGGGGAAAGGCAGGCAGAGAATTCCCTGCTAGCACCTTCTCTGTGCCTGGGAAGCAGAAGTGTTCACATTGCTTCGCAGAATCGCTTTTGTGCAGAAAACAGTAACACTTGTTCAGAACGAAAGAAAGCACAGAGCCCCAGATTTTATGTTGTCCTGGAGAGCTTGCAGAGCACTGGGGAAAGGCAGGCAGAGAATTCCCTGCTAGCACCTTCTCTGTGCCTGTTCACACTGCTTCGCAGAATCGCTTTTGTGCAGAAAACAGTAACACTTGTTCAGAACGAAAGGAAGCACAGAGCCCCAGATTTTATGTTGTCCTGGAGAGCTTGCAGAGCACTGGGGAAAGGCAGGCAGAGAATTCCCTGCTAGCACCTTCTCTGTGCCTGGGAAGCAGAAGTGTTCACATTGCTTCGCAGAATCGCTTTTGTGCAGAAAACAGTAACACTTGTTCAGAACGAAAGAAAGCACAGAGCCCCAGATTTGCTGTTGTCCTGGAGAGCCTGCAGAGCACTGGGGAAAGGCAGGCAGAGAATTCCCTGCTAGCACCTTCTCTGTGCCTGGGAAGCAGAAGTGTTCACATTGCTTCGCAGAATCGCTTTTGTGCAGAAAACAGTAACACTTGTTCAGAACGAATGAAAGCACAGAGCCCCAGATTTGCTGTTGTCCTGGAGAGCTTGCAGAGCACTGGGGAAAGGCAGGCAGAGAATTCCCTGCTAGCACCTTCTCTGTGCCTGTTCACACTGCTTCGCAGAATCGCTTTTGTGCAGAAAACAGTAACACCTGTTCAGAACGAAAGAAAGCACAGAGCCCCAGATTTTATGTTGTCCTGGAGAGCTTGCAGAGCACTGGGGAAAGGCAGGCAGAGAATTCCCTGCTAGCACCTTCTCTGTGCCTGGGAAGCAGAAGTGTTCACATTGCTTCGCAGAATCGCTTTTGTGCAGAAAACAGTAACACTTGTTCAGAACGAAAGAAAGCACAGAGCCCCAGATTTTATGTTGTCCTGGAGAGCTTGCAGAGCACTGGGGAAAGGCAGGCAGAGAATTCCCTGCTAGCACCTTCTCTGTGCCTGGGAAGCAGAAGTGTTCACATTGCTTCGCAGAATCGCTTTTGTGCAGAAAACAGTAACACTTGTTCAGAACGAAAGAAAGCACAGAGCCCCAGATTTTATGTTGTCCTGGAGAGCTTGCAGAGCACTGGGGAAAGGCAGGCAGAGAATTCCCTGCTAGCACCTTCTCTGTGCCTGGGAAGCAGAAGTGTTCACATTGCTTCGCAGAATCGCTTTTGTGCAGAAAACAGTAACACTTGTTCAGAACGAAAGAAAGCACAGAGCCCCAGATTTTATGTTGTCCTGGAGAGCTTGCAGAGCACTGGGGAAAGGCAGGCAGAGAATTCCCTGCTAGCACCTTCTCTGTGCCTGGGAAGCAGAAGTGTTCACATTGCTTCGCAGACTCGCTTTTGCGCAGAAAACTCTAACACTTGTTCAGAACGAAAGAAAGCACAGAGCCCCAGATTTTATGTTGTCCTGGAGAGCTTGCAGAGCACTGGGGAAAGGCAGGCAGAGAATTCCCTGCTAGCACTTTCTCTGTGCCTGGGAAGCAGAAGTGTTCACATTGCTTCGCAGAATCGCTTTTGTGCAGAAAACAGTAACACTTGTTCAGAACGAATGAAAGCACAGAGCCCCAGATTTGCTGTTGTCCTGGAGAGCTTGAAGAGCACTGGGGAAAGGCAGGCAGAGAATTCCCTGCTAGCACCTTCTCTGTGCCTGGGAAGCAGAAGTGTTCACATTGCTTCGCAGAATCGCTTTTGTGCAGAAAACAGTAACACTTGTTCAGAACGAAAGAAAGCACAGAGCCCCAGATTTTATGTTGTCCTGGAGAGCTTGCAGAGCACTGGGGAAAGGCAGGCAGAGAATTCCCTGCTAGCACCTTCTCTGTGCCTGGGAAGCAGAAGTGTTCACATTGCTTCGCAGAATCGCTTTTGTGCAGAAAACAGTAACACTTGTTCAGAACGAAAGAAAGCACAGAGCCCCAGATTTTATGTTGTCCTGGAGAGCTTGCAGAGCACTGGGGAAAGGCAGGCAGAGAATTCCCTGCTAGCACCTTCTCTGTGCCTGTTCACACTGCTTCGCAGAATCGCTTTTGTGCAGAAAACAGTAACACTTGTTCAGAACGAAAGGAAGCACAGAGCCCCAGATTTTATGTTGTCCTGGAGAGCTTGCAGAGCACTGGGGAAAGGCAGGCAGAGAATTCCCTGCTAGCACCTTCTCTGTGCCTGGGAAGCAGAAGTGTTCACATTGCTTCGCAGAATCGCTTTTGTGCAGAAAACAGTAACACTTGTTCAGAACGAAAGAAAGCACAGAGCCCCAGATTTTATGTTGTCCTGGAGAGCTTGCAGAGCACTGGGGAAAGGCAGGCAGAGAATTCCCTGCTAGCACCTTCTCTGTGCCTGGGAAGCAGAAGTGTTCACATTGCTTCGCAGAATCGCTTTTGTGCAGAAAACAGTAACACTTGTTCAGAACGAAAGAAAGCACAGAGCCCCAGATTTTATGTTGTCCTGGAGAGCTTGCAGAGCACTGGGGAAAGGCAGGCAGAGAATTCCCTGCTAGCACCTTCTCTGTGCCTGGGAAGCAGAAGTGTTCACATTGCTTCGCAGAATCGCTTTTGTGCAGAAAACAGTAACACTTGTTCAGAACAAAAGAAAGCACAGAGCCCCAGATTTGCTGCTGTCCTGGAGAGATTGCAGAGCACTGGGGAAAGGCAAGCAGAGAATTCCCTGCTAGCACCTTCTCTGTGCCTGGGAAGCAGAAGTGTTCACATTGCTTCGCAGAATCGCTTTTGTGCAGAAAACAGTAACACTTGTTCAGAACGAAAGAAAGCACAGAGCCCCAGATTTTATGTTGTCCTGGAGAGCTTGCAGAGCACTGGGGAAGGGCAGGTAGAGAATTCCCTGCTAGCACCTTCTCTGTGCCTGGGAAGCAGAAGTGTTCACATTGCTTCGCAGAATCGCTTTTGTGCAGAAAACAGTAACACTTGTTCAGAACGAAAGAAAGCACAGAGCCCCAGATTTGCTGTTGTCCTGGAGAGCTTGCAGAGCACTGGGGAAAGGCAGGCAGAGAATTCCCTGCTAGCACCTTCTCTGTGCCTGGGAAGCAGAAGTGTTCACATTGCTTCGCAGACTCGCTTTTGCGCAGAAAACTCTAACACTTGTTCAGAACGAAAGAAAGCACAGAGCCCCAGATTTTATGTTGTCCTGGAGAGCTTGCAGAGCACTGGGGAAAGGCAGGCAGAGAATTCCCTGCTAGCACCTTCTCTGTGCCTGGGAAGCAGAAGTGTTCACATTGCTTCGCAGAATCGCTTTTGTGCAGAAAACACTAACACTTGTTCAGAACAAAAGAAAGCACAGAGCCCCAGATTTGCTGTTGTCCTGGAGAGCTTGCAGAGCACTGGGGAAAGGCAGGCAGAGAATTCCCTGCTAGCACCTTCTCTGTGCCTGTTCACATTGCTTCGCAGAATCGCTTTTGTGCAGAAAACACTAACACTTGTTCAGAACGAAAGGAATCACAGAGCCCCAGATTTTATGTTGTCCTGGAGAGCTTGCAGAGCACTGGGGAAAGGCAGGCAGAGAATTCCCTGCTAGCACTTTCTCTGTGCCTGGGAAGCAGAAGTGTTCACATTGCTTCGCAGAATCGCTTTTGTGCAGAAAACAGTAACACTTGTTCAGAACGAAAGAAAGCACAGAGCCCCAGATTTTATGTTGTCCTGGAGAGCTTGAAGAGCACTGGGGAAAGGCAGGCAGAGAATTCCCTGCTAGCACCTTCTCTGTGCCTGGGAAGCAGAAGTGTTCACATTGCTTCGCAGAATCGCTTTTGTGCAGAAAACAGTAACACTTGTTCAGAACGAAAGAAAGCACAGAGCCCCAGATTTGCTGTTGTCCTGGAGAGCTTGCAGAGCACTGGGGAAAGGCAGGCAGAGAATTCCCTGCTAGCACCTTCTCTGTGCCTGGGAAGCAGAAGTGTTCACATTGCTTCGCAGAATCGCTTTTGTGCAGAAAACAGTAACACTTGTTCAGAACGAAAGAAAGCACAGAGCCCCAGATTTTATGTTGTCCTGGAGAGCTTGCAGAGCACTGGGGAAAGGCAGACAGAGAATTCCCTGCTAGCACCTTCTCTGTGCCTGTTCACACTGCTTCGCAGAATCGCTTTTGTGCAGAAAACAGTAACACTTGTTCAGAACGAAAGGAAGCACAGAGCCCCAGATTTTATGTTGTCCTGGAGAGCTTGCAGAGCACTGGGGAAAGGCAGGCAGAGAATTCCCTGCTAGCACCTTCTCTGTGCCTGGGAAGCAGAAGTGTTCACATTGCTTCGCAGAATCGCTTTTGTGCAGAAAACAGTAACACTTGTTCAGAACGAAAGAAAGCACAGAGCCCCAGATTTTATGTTGTCCTGGAGAGCTTGCAGAGCACTGGGGAAAGGCAGGCAGAGAATTCCCTGCTAGCACCTTCTCTGTGCCTGGGAAGCAGAAGTGTTCACATTGCTTCGCAGAATCGCTTTTGTGCAGAAAACAGTAACACTTGTTCAGAACGAAAGAAAGCACAGAGCCCCAGATTTTATGTTGTCCTGGAGAGCTTGCAGAGCACTGGGGAAAGGCAGGCAGAGAATTCCCTGCTAGCACCTTCTCTGTGCCTGGGAAGCAGAAGTGTTCACATTGCTTCGCAGAATCGCTTTTGTGCAGAAAACAGTAACACTTGTTCAGAACAAAAGAAAGCACAGAGCCCCAGATTTGCTGCTGTCCTGGAGAGATTGCAGAGCACTGGGGAAAGGCAAGCAGAGAATTCCCTGCTAGCACCTTCTCTGTGCCTGGGAAGCAGAAGTGTTCACATTGCTTCGCAGAATCGCTTTTGTGCAGAAAACAGTAACACTTGTTCAGAACGAAAGAAAGCACAGAGCCCCAGATTTTATGTTGTCCTGGAGAGCTTGCAGAGCACTGGGGAAGGGCAGGTAGAGAATTGCCTGCTAGCACCTTCTCTGTGCCTGGGAAGCAGAAGTGTTCACATTGCTTCGCAGAATCGCTTTTGTGCAGAAAACAGTAACACTTGTTCAGAACGAAAGAAAGCACAGAGCCCCAGATTTTATGTTGTCCTGGAGAGCTTGCAGAGCACTGGGGAAAGGCAGGCAGAGAATTCCCTGCTAGCACCTTCTCTGTGCCTGTTCACACTGCTTCGCAGAATCGCTTTTGTGCAGAAAACAGTAACACTTGTTCAGAACGAAAGGAAGCACAGAGCCCCAGATTTTATGTTGTCCTGGAGAGCTTGCAGAGCACTGGGGAAAGGCAGGCAGAGAATTCCCTGCTAGCACCTTCTCTGTGCCTGGGAAGCAGAAGTGTTCACATTGCTTCGCAGAATCGCTTTTGTGCAGAAAACACTAACACTTGTTCAGAACGAAAGAAAGCACAGAGCCCCAGATGTGCTGTTGTCCTGGAGAGCCTGCAGAGCACTGGGGAAAGGCAGGCAGAGAATTCCCTGCTAGCACCTTCTCTGTGCCTGGGAAGCAGAAGTGTTCACATTGCTTCGCAGAATCGCTTTTGTGCAGAAAACAGTAACACTTGTTCAGAACGAATGAAAGCACAGAGCCCCAGATTTGCTGTTGTCCTGGAGAGCTTGCAGAGCACTGGGGAAAGGCAGGCAGAGAATTCCCTGCTAGCACCTTCTCTGTGCCTGTTCACACTGCTTCGCAGAATCGCTTTTGTGCAGAAAACAGTAACACTTGTTCAGAACGAAAGAAAGCACAGAGCCCCAGATTTTATGTTGTCCTGGAGAGCTTGCAGAGCACTGGGGAAAGGCAGGCAGAGAATTCCCTGCTAGCACCTTCTCTGTGCCTGGGAAGCAGAAGTGTTCACATTGCTTCGCAGAATCGCTTTTGTGCAGAAAACAGTAACACTTGTTCAGAACGAAAGAAAGCACAGAGCCCCAGATTTGCTGTTGTCCTGGAGAGCTTGCAGAGCACTGGGGAAAGGCAGGCAGAGAATTCCCTGCTAGCACCTTCTCTGTGCCTGGGAAGCAGAAGTGTTCACATTGCTTCGCAGAATCGCTTTTGTGCAGAAAACAGTAACACTTGTTCAGAACGAAAGAAAGCACAGAGCCCCAGATTTTATGTTGTCCTGGAGAGCTTGCAGAGCACTGGGGAAAGGCAGGCAGAGAATTCCCTGCTAGCACCTTCTCTGTGCCTGGGAAGCAGAAGTGTTCACATTGCTTCGCAGAATCGCTTTTGTGCAGAAAACAGTAACACTTGTTCAGAACAAAAGAAAGCACAGAGCCCCAGATTTTATGTTGTCCTGGAGAGCTTGCAGAGCACTGGGGAAAGGCAGGCAGAGAATTCCCTGCTAGCACCTTCTCTGTGCCTGGGAAGCAGAAGTGTTCACATTGCTTCGCAGAATCGCTTTTGTGCAGAAAACAGTAACACTTGTTCAGAACGAATGAAAGCACAGAGCCCCAGATTTGCTGTTGTCCTGGAGAGCTTGCAGAGCACTGGGGAAAGGCAGGCAGAGAATTCCCTGCTAGCACCTTCTCTGTGCCTGTTCACATTGCTTCGCAGACTCGCTTTTGTGCAGAAAACAGTAACACTTGTTCAGAACGAAAGAAAGCACAGAGCCCCAGATTTTATGTTGTCCTGGAGAGCTTGCAGAGCACTGGGGAAAGACAAGCAGAGAATTCCCTGCTAGCACCTTCTCTGTGCCTGGGAAGCAGAAGTGTTCACATTGCTTCGCAGAATCGCTTTTGTGCAGAAAACAGTAACACTTGTTCAGAACGAAAGAAAGCACAGAGCCCCAGATTTTATGTTGTCCTGGAGAGCTTGCAGAGCACTGGGGAAAGGCAGGCAGAGAATTCCCTGCTAGCACCTTCTCTGTGCCTGGGAAGCAGAAGTGTTCACATTGCTTCGCAGAATCGCTTTTGTGCAGAAAACAGTAACACTTGTTCAGAACGAAAGAAAGCACAGAGCCCCAGATTTTATGTTGTCCTGGAGAGCTTGCAGAGCACTGGGGAAAGGCAGGCAGAGAATTCCCTGCTAGCACCTTCTCTGTGCCTGGGAAGCAGAAGTGTTCACATTGCTTCGCAGAATCGCTTTTGTGCAGAAAACAGTAACACTTGTTCAGAACAAAAGAAAGCACAGAGCCCCAGATTTTATGTTGTCCTGGAGAGCTTGCAGAGCACTGGGGAAAGGCAGGCAGAGAATTCCCTGCTAGCACCTTCTCTGTGCCTGGGAAGCAGAAGTGTTCACATTGCTTCGCAGAATCGCTTTTGTGCAGAAAACAGTAACACTTGTTCAGAACAAAAGAAAGCACAGAGCCCCAGATTTGCTGCTGTCCTGGAGAGATTGCAGAGCACTGGGGAAAGGCAAGCAGAGAATTCCCTGCTAACACCTTCTCTGTGCCTGGGAAGCAGAAGTGTTCACATTGCTTCGCAGAATCGCTTTTGTGCAGAAAACAGTAACACTTGTTCAGAACGAAAGAAAGCACAGAGCCCCAGATTTTATGTTGTCCTGGAGAGCTTGCAGAGCACTGGGGAAGGGCAGGTAGAGAATTCCCTGCTAGCACCTTCTCTGTGCCTGGGAAGCAGAAGTGTTCACATTGCTTCGCAGAATCGCTTTTGTGCAGAAAACAGTAACACTTGTTCAGAACGAAAGAAAGCACAGAGCCCCAGATTTTATGTTGTCCTGGAGAGCTTGCAGAGCACTGGGGAAAGGCAGGCAGAGAATTCCCTGCTAGCACCTTCTCTGTGCCTGTTCACACTGCTTCGCAGAATCGCTTTTGTGCAGAAAACAGTAACACTTGTTCAGAACGAAAGGAAGCACAGAGCCCCAGATTTTATGTTGTCCTGGAGAGCTTGCAGAGCACTGGGGAAAGGCAGGCAGAGAATTCCCTGCTAGCACCTTCTCTGTGCCTGGGAAGCAGAAGTGTTCACATTGCTTCGCAGAATCGCTTTTGTGCAGAAAACACTAACACTTGTTCAGAACGAAAGAAAGCACAGAGCCCCAGATGTGCTGTTGTCCTGGAGAGCCTGCAGAGCACTGGGGAAAGGCAGGCAGAGAATTCCCTGCTAGCACCTTCTCTGTGCCTGGGAAGCAGAAGTGTTCACATTGCTTCGCAGAATCGCTTTTGTGCAGAAAACAGTAACACTTGTTCAGAACGAATGAAAGCACAGAGCCCCAGATTTGCTGTTGTCCTGGAGAGCTTGCAGAGCACTGGGGAAAGGCAGGCAGAGAATTCCCTGCTAGCACCTTCTCTGTGCCTGTTCACACTGCTTCGCAGAATCGCTTTTGTGCAGAAAACAGTAACACTTGTTCAGAACGAAAGAAAGCACAGAGCCCCAGATTTTATGTTGTCCTGGAGAGCTTGCAGAGCACTGGGGAAAGGCAGGCAGAGAATTCCCTGCTAGCACCTTCTCTGTGCCTGGGAAGCAGAAGTGTTCACATTGCTTCGCAGAATCGCTTTTGTGCAGAAAACAGTAACACTTGTTCAGAACGAAAGAAAGCACAGAGCCCCAGATTTGCTGTTGTCCTGGAGAGCTTGCAGAGCACTGGGGAAAGGCAGGCAGAGAATTCCCTGCTAGCACCTTCTCTGTGCCTGGGAAGCAGAAGTGTTCACATTGCTTCGCAGAATCGCTTTTGTGCAGAAAACAGTAACACTTGTTCAGAACGAAAGAAAGCACAGAGCCCCAGATTTTATGTTGTCCTGGAGAGCTTGCAGAGCACTGGGGAAAGGCAGGCAGAGAATTCCCTGCTAGCACCTTCTCTGTGCCTGGGAAGCAGAAGTGTTCACATTGCTTCGCAGAATCGCTTTTGTGCAGAAAACAGTAACACTTGTTCAGAACGAAAGAAAGCACAGAGCCCCAGATTTTATGTTGTCCTGGAGAGCTTGCAGAGCACTGGGGAAAGGCAGGCAGAGAATTCCCTGCTAGCACCTTCTCTGTGCCTGGGAAGCAGAAGTGTTCACATTGCTTCGCAGAATCGCTTTTGTGCAGAAAACAGTAACACTTGTTCAGAACAAAAGAAAGCACAGAGCCCCAGATTTACTGTTGTCCTGGAGAGCTTGCAGAGCACTGGGGAAAGGCAGGCAGAGAATTCCCTGCTAGCACCTTCTCTGTGCCTGGGAAGCAGAAGTGTTCACATTGCTTCGCAGAATCGCTTTTGTGCAGAAAACAGTAACACTTGTTCAGAACGAATGAAAGCACAGAGCCCCAGATTTGCTGTTGTCCTGGAGAGCTTGCAGAGCACTGGGGAAAGGCAGGCAGAGAATTCCCTGCTAGCACCTTCTCTGTGCCTGTTCACATTGCTTCGCAGACTCGCTTTTGTGCAGAAAACAGTAACACTTGTTCAGAACGAAAGAAAGCACAGAGCCCCAGATTTTATGTTGTCCTGGAGAGCTTGCAGAGCACTGGGGAAAGACAAGCAGAGAATTCCCTGCTAGCACCTTCTCTGTGCCTGGGAAGCAGAAGTGTTCACATTGCTTCGCAGAATCGCTTTTGTGCAGAAAACAGTAACACTTGTTCAGAACGAAAGAAAGCACAGAGCCCCAGATTTTATGTTGTCCTGGAGAGCTTGCAGAGCACTGGGGAAAGGCAGGCAGAGAATTCCCTGCTAGCACCTTCTCTGTGCCTGGGAAGCAGAAGTGTTCACATTGCTTCGCAGAATCGCTTTTGTGCAGAAAACAGTAACACTTGTTCAGAACGAAAGAAAGCACAGAGCCCCAGATTTTATGTTGTCCTGGAGAGCTTGCAGAGCACTGGGGAAAGGCAGGCAGAGAATTCCCTGCTAGCACCTTCTCTGTGCCTGGGAAGCAGAAGTGTTCACATTGCTTCGCAGAATCGCTTTTGTGCAGAAAACAGTAACACTTGTTCAGAACAAAAGAAAGCACAGAGCCCCAGATTTTATGTTGTCCTGGAGAGCTTGCAGAGCACTGGGGAAAGGCAGGCAGAGAATTCCCTGCTAGCACCTTCTCTGTGCCTGGGAAGCAGAAGTGTTCACATTGCTTCGCAGAATCGCTTTTGTGCAGAAAACAGTAACACTTGTTCAGAACGAAAGGAATCACAGAGCCCCAGATTTGCTGTTGTCCTGGAGAGCTTGCAGAGCACTGGGGAAAGGCAGGCAGAGAATTCCCTGCTAGCACCTTCTCTGTGCCTGGGAAGCAGAAGTGTTCACATTGCTTCGCAGAATCGCTTTTGTGCAGAAAACAGTAACACTTGTTCAGAACGAAAGAAAGCACAGAGCCCCAGATTTTATGTTGTCCTGGAGAGCTTGCAGAGCACTGGGGAAAGGCAGGCAGAGAATTCCCTGCTAGCACCTTCTCTGTGCCTGTTTCCATTGCTTTGCAGAATCGCTTTTGTGCAGAAAACAGTAACACTTGTTCAGAACGAAAGAAAGCACAGAGCCCCAGATTTTATGTTGTCCTGGAGAGCTTGCAGAGCACTGGGGAAAGGCAGGCAGAGAATTCCCTGCTAGCACCTTCTCTGTGCCTGGGAAGCAGAAGTGTTCACATTGCTTCGCAGAATCGCTTTTGTGCAGAAAACAGTAACACTTGTTCAGAACGAAAGAAAGCACAGAGCCCCAGATTTTATGTTGTCCTGGAGAGCTTGCAGAGCACTGGGGAAAGGCAGGCAGAGAATTCCCTGCTAGCACCTTCTCTGTGCCTGGGAAGCAGAAGTGTTCACATTGCTTCGCAGAATCGCTTTTGTGCAGAAAACAGTAACACTTGTTCAGAACGAAAGAAAGCACAGAGCCCCAGATTTTATGTTGTCCTGGAGAGCTTGCAGAGCACTGGGGAAAGGCAGGCAGAGAATTCCCTGCTAGCACCTTCTCTGTGCCTGGGAAGCAGAAGTGTTCACATTGCTTCGCAGAATCGCTTTTGTGCAGAAAACAGTAACACTTGTTCAGAACAAAAGAAAGCACAGAGCCCCAGATTTACTGTTGTCCTGGAGAGCTTGCAGAGCACTGGGGAAAGGCAGGCAGAGAATTCCCTGCTAGCACCTTCTCTGTGCCTGGGAAGCAGAAGCGTTCACATTGCTTCGCAGAATCGCTTTTGTGCAGAAAACAGTAACACTTGTTCAGAACGAAAGAAAGCACAGAGCCCCAGATTTGCTGTTGTCCTGGAGAGCTTGCAGAGCACTGGGGAAAGGCAGGCAGAGAATTCCCTGCTAGCACCTTCTCTGTGCCTGGGAAGCAGAAGTGTTCACATTGCTTCGCAGAATCGCTTTTGTGCAGAAAACAGTAACACTTGTTCAGAACGAATGAAAGCACAGAGCCCCAGATTTGCTGTTGTCCTGGAGAGCTTGCAGAGCACTGGGGAAAGGCAGGCAGAGAATTCCCTGCTAGCACCTTCTCTGTGCCTGTTCACATTGCTTCGCAGACTCGCTTTTGTGCAGAAAACAGTAACACTTGTTCAGAACGAAAGAAAGCACAGAGCCCCAGATTTAATGTTGTCCTGGAGAGCTTGCAGAGCACTGGGGAAAGGCAGGCAGAGAATTCCCTGCTAGCACCTTCTCTGTGCCTGGGAAGCAGAAGTGTTCACATTGCTTCGCAGAATCGCTTTGTGCAGAAAACAGTAACACTTGTTCAGAACGAAAGAAAGCACAGAGCCCCAGATTTTATGTTGTCCTGGAGAGCTTGCAGAGCACTGGGGAAAGGCAGGCAGAGAATTCCCTGCTAGCACCTTCTCTGTGCCTGGGAAGCAGAAGTGTTCACATTGCTTCGCAGAATCGCTTTTGTGCAGAAAACAGTAACACTTGTTCAGAACGAAAGAAAGCACAGAGCCCCAGATTTGCTGTTGTCCTGGAGAGCTTGCAGAGCACTGGGGAAAGGCAGGCAGAGAATTCCCTGCTAGCACCTTCTCTGTGCCTGGGAAGCAGAAGTGTTCACATTGCTTCGCAGAATCGCTTTTGTGCAGAAAACAGTAACACTTGTTCAGAACAAAAGAAAGCACAGAGCCCCAGATTTTATGTTGTCCTGGAGAGCTTGCAGAGCACTGGGGAAAGGCAGGCAGAGAATTCCCTGCTAGCACCTTCTCTGTGCCTGTTCACACTGCTTCGCATAATCGCTTTTGTGCAGAAAACACTAACACTTGTTCAGAACGAAAGGAATCACAGAGCCCCAGATTTGCTGTTGTCCTGGAGAGCTTGCAGAGCACTGGGGAAAGGCAGGCAGAGAATTCCCTGCTAGCACCTTCTCTGTGCCTGGGAAGCAGAAGTGTTCACATTGCTTGGCAGAATCGCTTTTGTGCAGAAAACAGTAACACTTGTTCAGAACGAAAGAAAGCACAGAGCCCCAGATTTTATGTTGTCCTGGAGAGCTTGCAGAGCACTGGGGAAAGGCAGGCAGAGAATTCCCTGCTAGCACCTTCTCTGTGCCTGGGAAGCAGAAGTGTTCACATTGCTTCGCAGAATCGCTTTTGTGCAGAAAACAGTAACACTTGTTCAGAACGAAAGAAAGCACAGAGCCCCATATTTGCTGTTGTCCTGGAGAGCTTGCAGAGCACTGGGGAAAGGCAGGCAGAGAATTCCCTGCTAGCACCTTCTCTGTGCCTGGGAAGCAGAAGTGTTCACATTGCTTCGCAGAATCGCTTTTGTGCAGAAAACAGTAACACTTGTTCAGAACGAAAGAAAGCACAGAGCCCCAGATTTTATGTTGTCCTGGAGAGCTTGCAGAGCACTGGGGAAAGGCAGGCAGAGAATTCCCTGCTAGCACCTTCTCTGTGCCTGGGAAGCAGAAGTGTTCACATTGCTTTGCAGAATCGCTTTTGTGCAGAAAACAGTAACACTTGTTCAGAACGAAAGAAAGCACAGAGCCCCAGATTTTATGTTGTCCTGGAGAGCTTGCAGAGCACTGGGGAAAGGCAGGCAGAGAATTCCCTGCTAGCACCTTCTCTGTGCCTGGGAAGCAGAAGTGTTCACATTGCTTCGCAGAATCGTTTTTGTGCAGAAAACAGTAACACTTGTTCAGAACGAAAGAAAGCACAGAGCCCCAGATTTGCTGTTGTCCTGGAGAGCTTGCAGAGCACTGGGGAAAGGCAGGCAGAGAATTCCCTGCTAGCACCTTCTCTGTGCCTGTTCACACTGCTTCGCAGAATCGCTTTTGTGCAGAAAACAGTAACACTTGTTCAGAACGAAAGAAAGCACAGAGCCCCAGATTTGCTGTTGTCCTGGAGAGCTTGCAGAGCACTGGGGAAAGGCAGGCAGAGAATTCCCTGCTAGCACCTTCTCTGTGCCTGGGAAGCAGAAGTGTTCACATTGCTTCGCAGAATCGCTTTTGTGCAGAAAACAGTAACACTTGTTCAGAACGAAAGAAAGCACAGAGCCCCAGATTTTATGTTGTCCTGGAGAGCTTGCAGAGCACTGGGGAAAGGCAGGCAGAGAATTCCCTGCTAGCACCTTCTCTGTGCCTGTTCACATTGCTTCGCAGAATCGCTTTTGTGCAGAAAACACTAACACTTGTAGAGAACGAAAGAAAGCACAGAGCCCCAGATTTTATGTTGTCCTGGAGAGCTTGCAGAGCACTGGGGAAAGGCAGGCAGAGAATTCCCTGCTAGCACCTTCTCTGTGCCTGGGAAGCAGAAGTGTTCACATTGCTTCGCAGAATCGCTTTTGTGCAGAAAACAGTAACACTTGTTCAGAACGAAAGAAAGCACAGAGCCCCAGATTTTATGTTGTCCTGGAGAGCTTGCAGAGCACTGGGGAAAGGCAGGCAGAGAATTCCCTGCTAGCACCTTCTCTGTGCCTGGGAAGCAGAAGTGTTCACATTGCTTCGCAGAATCGCTTTTGTGCAGAAAACACTAACACTTGTTCAGAACGAAAGAAAGCACAGAGCCCCAGATTTGCTGTTGTCCTGGAGAGCTTGCAGAGCACTGGGGAAAGGCAGGCAGAGAATTCCCTGCTAGCACCTTCTCTGTGCCTGGGAAGCAGAAGTGTTCACATTGCTTGGCAGAATCGCTTTTGTGCAGAAAACAGTAACACTTGTTCAGAACGAAAGAAAGCACAGAGCCCCAGATTTTATGTTGTCCTGGAGAGCTTGCAGAGCACTGGGGAAAGGCAGGCAGAGAATTCCCTGCTAGCACCTTCTCTGTGCCTGGGAAGCAGAAGTGTTCACATTGCTTCGCAGAATCGCTTTTGTGCAGAAAACAGTAACACTTGTTCAGAACAAAAGAAAGCACAGAGCCCCAGATTTACTGTTGTCCTGGAGAGCTTGCAGAGCACTGGGGAAAGGCAGGCAGAGAATTCCCTGCTAGCACCTTCTCTGTGCCTGGGAAGCAGAAGTGTTCACATTGCTTCGCAGAATCGCTTTTGTGCAGAAAACACTAACACTTGTTCAGAACGAAAGAAAGCACAGAGCCCCAGATTTTATGTTGTCCTGGAGAGCTTGCAGAGCACTGGGGAAAGGCAGGCAGAGAATTCCCTGCTAGCACCTTCTCTGTGCCTGGGAAGCAGAAGTGTTCACATTGCTTCGCAGAATCGCTTTTGTGCAGAAAACACTAACACTTGTTCAGAACGAAAGAAAGCACAGAGCCCCAGATTTTATGTTGTCCTGGAGAGCTTGCAGAGCACTGGGGAAAGGCAGGCAGAGAATTCCCTGCTAGCACCTTCTCTGTGCCTGGGAAGCAGAAGTGTTCACATTGCTTCGCAGAATCGCTTTTGTGCAGAAAACAGTAACACTTGTTCAGAACGAAAGAAAGCACAGAGCCCCAGATTTTATGTTGTCCTGGAGAGCTTGCAGAGCACTGGGGAAAGGCAGGCAGAGAATTCCCTGCTAGCACCTTCTCTGTGCCTGGGAAGCAGAAGTGTTCACATTGCTTCGCAGAATCGCTTTTGTGCAGAAAACAGTAACACTTGTTGAGAACGAAAGAAAGCACAGAGCCCCAGATTTTATGTTGTCCTGGAGAGCTTGCAGAGCACTGGGGAAAGGCAGGCAGAGAATTCCCTGCTAGCACCTTCTCTGTGCCTGGGAAGCAGAAGTGTTCACATTGCTTCGCAGAATCGCTTTTGTGCAGAAAACAGTAACACTTGTTCAGAACGAAAGAAAGCACAGAGCCCCAGATTTGCTGTTGTCCTGGAGAGCTTGCAGAGCACTGGGGAAAGGCAGGCAGAGAATTCCCTGCTAGCACCTTCTCTGTGCCTGGGAAGCAGAAGTGTTCACATTGCTTCGCAGAATCGCTTTTGTGCAGGAAACAGTAACACTTGTTCAGAACGAAAGAAAGCACAGAGCCCCAGATTTGCTGTTGTCCTGGAGAGCTTGCAGAGCACTGGGGAAAGGCAGGCAGAGAATTCCCTGCTAGCACCTTCTCTGTGCCTGGGAAGCAGAAGTGTTCACATTGCTTCGCAGAATCGCTTTTGTGCAGAAAACAGTAACACTTGTTCAGAACGAAAGAAAGCACAGAGCCCCAGATTTTATGTTGTCCTGGAGAGCTTGCAGAGCACTGGGGAAAGGCAGGCAGAGAATTCCCTGCTAGCACCTTCTCTGTGCCTGGGAAGCAGAAGTGTTCACATTGCTTCGCAGAATCGCTTTTGTGCAGAAAACAGTAACACTTGTTCAGAACGAAAGAAAGCACAGAGCCCCAGATTTTATGTTGTCCTGGAGAGCTTGCAGAGCACTGGGGAAAGGCAGGCAGAGAATTCCCTGCTAGCACCTTCTCTGTGCCTGGGAAGCAGAAGTGTTCACATTGCTTTGCAGAATCGCTTTTGTGCAGAAAACAGTAACACTTGTTCAGAACGAAAGAAAGCACAGAGCCCCAGATTTTATGTTGTCCTCGAGAGCTTGCAGAGCACTGGGGAAAGGCAGGCAGAGAATTCCCTGCTAGCACCTTCTCTGTGCCTGGGAAGCAGAAGTGTTCACATTGCTTCGCAGAATCGCTTTTGTGCAGAAAACAGTAACACTTGTTCAGAACGAAAGAAAGCACAGAGCCCCAGATTTTATGTTGTCCTGGAGAGCTTGCAGAGCACTGGGGAAAGGCAGGCAGAGAATTCCCTGCTAGCACCTTCTCTGTGCCTGGGAAGCAGAAGTGTTCACATTGCTTCGCAGAATCGCTTTTGTGCAGAAAACAGTAACACTTGTTCAGAACGAAAGAAAGCACAGAGCCCCAGATTTTATGTTGTCCTGGAGAGCTTGCAGAGCACTGGGGAAAGGCAGGCAGAGAATTCCCTGCTAGCACCTTCTCTGTGCCTGGGAAGCAGAAGTGTTCACATTGCTTCGCAGAATCGCTTTTGTGCAGAAAACAGTAACACTTGTTCAGAACGAAAGAAAGCACAGAGCCCCAGATTTTATGTTGTCCTGGAGAGCTTGCAGAGCACTGGGGAAAGGCAGGCAGAGAATTCCCTGCTAGCACCCTCTCTGTGCCTGGGAAGCAGAAGTGTTCACATTGCTTCGCAGAATCGCTTTTGTGCAGAAAACAGTAACACTTGTTCAGAACGAAAGAAAGCACAGAGCCCCAGATTTTATGTTGTCCTGGAGAGCTTGCAGAGCACTGGGGAAAGGCAGGCAGAGAATTCCCTGCTAGCACCTTCTCTGTGCCTGGGAAGCAGAAGTGTTCACATTGCTTCGCAGAATCGCTTTTGTGCAGAAAACAGTAACACTTGTTCAGAACGAAAGAAAGCACAGAGCCCCAGATTTGCTGTTGTCCTGGAGAGCTTGCAGAGCACTGGGGAAAGGCAGGCAGAGAATTCCCTGCTAGCACCTTCTCTGTGCCTGGGAAGCAGAAGTGTTCACATTGCTTCGCAGAATCGCTTTTGTGCAGAAAACAGTAACACTTGTTCAGAACGAAAGAAAGCACAGAGCCCCAGATTTGCTGTTGTCCTGGAGAGCTTGCAGAGCACTGGGGAAAGGCAGGCAGAGAATTCCCTGCTAGCACCTTCTCTGTGCCTGTTCACATTGCTTCGCAGAATCGCTTTTGTGCAGAAAACAGTAACACTTGTTCAGAACGAAAGAAAGCACAGAGCCCCAGATTTGCTGTTGTCCTGGAGAGCTTGCAGAGCACTGGGGAAAGGCAGGCAGAGAATTCCCTGCTAGCACCTTCTCTGTGCCTGGGAAGCAGAAGTGTTCACATTGCTTCGCAGACTCGCTTTTGCGCAGAAAACTCTAACACTTGTTCAGAACGTAAGAAAGCACAGAGCCCCAGATTTTATGTTGTCCTGGAGAGCTTGCAGAGCACTGGGGAAAGGCAGGCAGAGAATTCCCTGCTAGCACCTTCTCTGTGCCTGGGAAGCAGAAGTGTTCACATTGCTTCGCAGAATCGCTTTTGTGCAGAAAACACTAACACTTGTTCAGAACAAAAGAAAGCACAGAGCCCCAGATTTGCTGTTGTCCTGGAGAGCTTGCAGAGCACTGGGGAAAGGCCAGCAGAGAATTCCCTGCTAGCACCTTCTCTGTGCCTGTTCACATTGCTTCGCAGAATCGCTTTTGTGCAGAAAACACTAACACTTGTTCAGAACGAAAGAAAGCACAGAGCCCCAGATTTGCTGTTGTCCTGGAGAGCTTGCAGAGCACTGGGGAAAGGCAGGCAGAGAATTCCCTGCTAGCACTTTCTCTGTGCCTGGGAAGCAGAAGTGTTCACATTGCTTCGCAGAATCGCTTTTGTGCAGAAAACAGTAACACTTGTTCAGAACGAATGAAAGCACAGAGCCCCAGATTTGCTGTTGTCCTGGAGAGCTTGAAGAGCACTGGGGAAAGGCAGGCAGAGAATTCCCTGCTAGCACCTTCTCTGTGCCTGGGAAGCAGAAGTGTTCACATTGCTTCGCAGAATCGCTTTTGTGCAGAAAACAGTAACACTTGTTCAGAACGAAAGAAAGCACAGAGCCCCAGATTTTATGTTGTCCTGGAGAGCTTGCAGAGCACTGGGGAAAGGCAGGCAGAGAATTCCCTGCTAGCACCTTCTCTGTGCCTGGGAAGCAGAAGTGTTCACATTGCTTCGCAGAATCGCTTTTGTGCAGAAAACAGTAACACTTGTTCAGAACGAAAGAAAGCACAGAGCCCCAGATTTGCTGTTGTCCTGGAGAGCTTGCAGAGCACTGGGGAAAGGCAGGCAGAGAATTCCCTGCTAGCACCTTCTCTGTGCCTGTTCACACTGCTTCGCAGAATCGCTTTTGTGCAGAAAACAGTAACACTTGTTCAGAACGAAAGAAAGCACAGAGCCCCAGATTTGCTGTTGTCCTGGAGAGCTTGCAGAGCACTGGGGAAAGGCAGGCAGAGAATTCCCTGGTAGCACCTTCTCTGTGCCTGGGAAGCAGAAGTGTTCACATTGCTTCGCAGAATCGCTTTTGTGCAGAAAACAGTAACACTTGTTCAGAACGAATGAAAGCACAGAGCCCCAGATTTTATGTTGTCCTGGAGAGCTTGCAGAGCACTGGGGAAAGGCAGGCAGAGAATTCCCTGCTAGCACCTTCTCTGTGCCTGTTCACATTGCTTCGCAGAATCGCTTTTGTGCAGAAAACCGTAACACTTGTTCAGAACGAAAGAAAGCACAGAGCCCCAGATTTTATGTTGTCCTGGAGAGCTTGCAGAGCACTGGGGAAGGGCAGGTAGAGAATTCCCTGCTAGCACCTTCTCTGTGCCTGTTCACATTGCTTCGCAGAATCGCTTTTGTGCAGAAAACAGTAACACTTGTTCAGAACGAAAGAAAGCACAGAGCCCCAGATTTGCTGCTGTCCTGGAGAGCTTGCAGAGCACTGGGGAAAGGCAGGCAGAGAATTCCCTGCTAGCACCTTCTCTGTGCCTGGGAAGCAGAAGTGTTCAGATTGCTTGGCAGAATCGCTTTTGTGCAGAAAACAGTAACACTTGTTCAGAACGAAAGAAAGCACAGAGCCCCAGATTTGCTGTTGTCCTGGAGAGCTTGCAGAGCACTGGGGAAAGGCAGGCAGAGAATTCCCTGCTAGCACCTTCTCTGTGCCTGGGAAGCAGAAGTGTTCACATTGCTTCGCAGAATCGCTTTTGTGCAGAAAACACTAACACTTGTTCAGAACGAAAGAAAGCACAGAGCCCCAGATTTTATGTTGTCCTGGAGAGCTTGCAGAGCACTGGGGAAAGGCAGGCAGAGAATTCCCTGCTAGCACCTTCTCTGTGCCTGTTCACATTGCTTCGCAGAATCGCTTTTGTGCAGAAAACACTAACACTTGTTCAGAACGAAAGAAAGCACAGAGCCCCAGATTTTATGTTGTCCTGGAGAGCTTGCAGAGCACTGGGGAAAGGCAGGCAGAGAATTCCCTGCTAGCACCTTCTCTGTGCCTGGGAAGCAGAAGTGTTCACATTGCTTCGCAGAATCGCTTTTGTGCAGAAAACAGTAACACTTGTTCAGAACGAAAGAAAGCACAGAGCCCCAGATTTTATGTTGTCCTGGAGAGCTTGCAGAGCACTGGGGAAAGGCAGGCAGAGAATTCCCTGCTAGCACCTTCTCTGTGCCTGTTCACACTGCTTCGCAGAATCGCTTTTGTGCAGAAAACAGTAACACTTGTTCAGAACGAAAGGAAGCACAGAGCCCCAGATTTTATGTTGTCCTGGAGAGCTTGCAGAGCACTGGGGAAAGGCAGGCAGAGAATTCCCTGCTAGCACCTTCTCTGTGCCTGGGAAGCAGAAGTGTTCACATTGCTTCGCAGAATCGCTTTTGTGCAGAAAACAGTAACACTTGTTCAGAACGAAAGAAAGCACAGAGCCCCAGATTTGCTGTTGTCCTGGAGAGCCTGCAGAGCACTGGGGAAAGGCAGGCAGAGAATTCCCTGCTAGCACCTTCTCTGTGCCTGGGAAGCAGAAGTGTTCACATTGCTTCGCAGAATCGCTTTTGTGCAGAAAACAGTAACACTTGTTCAGAACGAATGAAAGCACAGAGCCCCAGATTTGCTGTTGTCCTGGAGAGCTTGCAGAGCACTGGGGAAAGGCAGGCAGAGAATTCCCTGCTAGCACCTTCTCTGTGCCTGTTCACACTGCTTCGCAGAATCGCTTTTGTGCAGAAAACAGTAACACCTGTTCAGAACGAAAGAAAGCACAGAGCCCCAGATTTTATGTTGTCCTGGAGAGCTTGCAGAGCACTGGGGAAAGGCAGGCAGAGAATTCCCTGCTAGCACCTTCTCTGTGCCTGGGAAGCAGAAGTGTTCACATTGCTTCGCAGAATCGCTTTTGTGCAGAAAACAGTAACACTTGTTCAGAACGAAAGAAAGCACAGAGCCCCAGATTTTATGTTGTCCTGGAGAGCTTGCAGAGCACTGGGGAAAGGCAGGCAGAGAATTCCCTGCTAGCACCTTCTCTGTGCCTGGGAAGCAGAAGTGTTCACATTGCTTCGCAGAATCGCTTTTGTGCAGAAAACAGTAACACTTGTTCAGAACGAAAGAAAGCACAGAGCCCCAGATTTTATGTTGTCCTGGAGAGCTTGCAGAGCACTGGGGAAAGGCAGGCAGAGAATTCCCTGCTAGCACCTTCTCTGTGCCTGGGAAGCAGAAGTGTTCACATTGCTTCGCAGAATCGCTTTTGTGCAGAAAACAGTAACACTTGTTCAGAACGAAAGAAAGCACAGAGCCCCAGATTTTATGTTGTCCTGGAGAGCTTGCAGAGCACTGGGGAAAGGCAGGCAGAGAATTCCCTGCTAGCACCTTCTCTGTGCCTGGGAAGCAGAAGTGTTCACATTGCTTCGCAGACTCGCTTTTGCGCAGAAAACTCTAACACTTGTTCAGAACGAAAGAAAGCACAGAGCCCCAGATTTTATGTTGTCCTGGAGAGCTTGCAGAGCACTGGGGAAAGGCAGGCAGAGAATTCCCTGCTAGCACTTTCTCTGTGCCTGGGAAGCAGAAGTGTTCACATTGCTTCGCAGAATCGCTTTTGTGCAGAAAACAGTAACACTTGTTCAGAACGAATGAAAGCACAGAGCCCCAGATTTGCTGTTGTCCTGGAGAGCTTGAAGAGCACTGGGGAAAGGCAGGCAGAGAATTCCCTGCTAGCACCTTCTCTGTGCCTGGGAAGCAGAAGTGTTCACATTGCTTCGCAGAATCGCTTTTGTGCAGAAAACAGTAACACTTGTTCAGAACGAAAGAAAGCACAGAGCCCCAGATTTTATGTTGTCCTGGAGAGCTTGCAGAGCACTGGGGAAAGGCAGGCAGAGAATTCCCTGCTAGCACCTTCTCTGTGCCTGGGAAGCAGAAGTGTTCACATTGCTTCGCAGAATCGCTTTTGTGCAGAAAACAGTAACACTTGTTCAGAACGAAAGAAAGCACAGAGCCCCAGATTTTATGTTGTCCTGGAGAGCTTGCAGAGCACTGGGGAAAGGCAGGCAGAGAATTCCCTGCTAGCACCTTCTCTGTGCCTGTTCACACTGCTTCGCAGAATCGCTTTTGTGCAGAAAACAGTAACACTTGTTCAGAACGAAAGGAAGCACAGAGCCCCAGATTTTATGTTGTCCTGGAGAGCTTGCAGAGCACTGGGGAAAGGCAGGCAGAGAATTCCCTGCTAGCACCTTCTCTGTGCCTGGGAAGCAGAAGTGTTCACATTGCTTCGCAGAATCGCTTTTGTGCAGAAAACAGTAACACTTGTTCAGAACGAAAGAAAGCACAGAGCCCCAGATTTTATGTTGTCCTGGAGAGCTTGCAGAGCACTGGGGAAAGGCAGGCAGAGAATTCCCTGCTAGCACCTTCTCTGTGCCTGGGAAGCAGAAGTGTTCACATTGCTTCGCAGAATCGCTTTTGTGCAGAAAACAGTAACACTTGTTCAGAACGAAAGAAAGCACAGAGCCCCAGATTTTATGTTGTCCTGGAGAGCTTGCAGAGCACTGGGGAAAGGCAGGCAGAGAATTCCCTGCTAGCACCTTCTCTGTGCCTGGGAAGCAGAAGTGTTCACATTGCTTCGCAGAATCGCTTTTGTGCAGAAAACAGTAACACTTGTTCAGAACAAAAGAAAGCACAGAGCCCCAGATTTGCTGCTGTCCTGGAGAGATTGCAGAGCACTGGGGAAAGGCAAGCAGAGAATTCCCTGCTAGCACCTTCTCTGTGCCTGGGAAGCAGAAGTGTTCACATTGCTTCGCAGAATCGCTTTTGTGCAGAAAACAGTAACACTTGTTCAGAACGAAAGAAAGCACAGAGCCCCAGATTTTATGTTGTCCTGGAGAGCTTGCAGAGCACTGGGGAAGGGCAGGTAGAGAATTGCCTGCTAGCACCTTCTCTGTGCCTGGGAAGCAGAAGTGTTCACATTGCTTCGCAGAATCGCTTTTGTGCAGAAAACAGTAACACTTGTTCAGAACGAAAGAAAGCACAGAGCCCCAGATTTGCTGTTGTCCTGGAGAGCTTGCAGAGCACTGGGGAAAGGCAGGCAGAGAATTCCCTGCTAGCACCTTCTCTGTGCCTGGGAAGCAGAAGTGTTCACATTGCTTCGCAGACTCGCTTTTGCGCAGAAAACTCTAACACTTGTTCAGAACGAAAGAAAGCACAGAGCCCCAGATTTTATGTTGTCCTGGAGAGCTTGCAGAGCACTGGGGAAAGGCAGGCAGAGAATTCCCTGCTAGCACCTTCTCTGTGCCTGGGAAGCAGAAGTGTTCACATTGCTTCGCAGAATCGCTTTTGTGCAGAAAACACTAACACTTGTTCAGAACAAAAGAAAGCACAGAGCCCCAGATTTGCTGTTGTCCTGGAGAGCTTGCAGAGCACTGGGGAAAGGCAGGCAGAGAATTCCCTGCTAGCACCTTCTCTGTGCCTGTTCACATTGCTTCGCAGAATCGCTTTTGTGCAGAAAACACTAACACTTGTTCAGAACGAAAGGAATCACAGAGCCCCAGATTTTATGTTGTCCTGGAGAGCTTGCAGAGCACTGGGGAAAGGCAGGCAGAGAATTCCCTGCTAGCACTTTCTCTGTGCCTGGGAAGCAGAAGTGTTCACATTGCTTCGCAGAATCGCTTTTGTGCAGAAAACAGTAACACTTGTTCAGAACGAAAGAAAGCACAGAGCCCCAGATTTTATGTTGTCCTGGAGAGCTTGAAGAGCACTGGGGAAAGGCAGGCAGAGAATTCCCTGCTAGCACCTTCTCTGTGCCTGGGAAGCAGAAGTGTTCACATTGCTTCGCAGAATCGCTTTTGTGCAGAAAACAGTAACACTTGTTCAGAACGAAAGAAAGCACAGAGCCCCAGATTTGCTGTTGTCCTGGAGAGCTTGCAGAGCACTGGGGAAAGGCAGGCAGAGAATTCCCTGCTAGCACCTTCTCTGTGCCTGGGAAGCAGAAGTGTTCACATTGCTTCGCAGAATCGCTTTTGTGCAGAAAACACTAACACTTGTTCAGAACGAAAGAAAGCACAGAGCCCCAGATTTTATGTTGTCCTGGAGAGCTTGCAGAGCACTGGGGAAAGGCAGGCAGAGAATTCCCTGCTAGCACCTTCTCTGTGCCTGTTCACACTGCTTCGCAGAATCGCTTTTGTGCAGAAAACAGTAACACTTGTTCAGAACGAAAGGAAGCACAGAGCCCCAGATTTTATGTTGTCCTGGAGAGCTTGCAGAGCACTGGGGAAAGGCAGGCAGAGAATTCCCTGCTAGCACCTTCTCTGTGCCTGGGAAGCAGAAGTGTTCACATTGCTTCGCAGAATCGCTTTTGTGCAGAAAACAGTAACACTTGTTCAGAACGAAAGAAAGCACAGAGCCCCAGATTTTATGTTGTCCTGGAGAGCTTGCAGAGCACTGGGGAAAGGCAGGCAGAGAATTCCCTGCTAGCACCTTCTCTGTGCCTGGGAAGCAGAAGTGTTCACATTGCTTCGCAGAATCGCTTTTGTGCAGAAAACAGTAACACTTGTTCAGAACGAAAGAAAGCACAGAGCCCCAGATTTTATGTTGTCCTGGAGAGCTTGCAGAGCACTGGGGAAAGGCAGGCAGAGAATTCCCTGCTAGCACCTTCTCTGTGCCTGGGAAGCAGAAGTGTTCACATTGCTTCGCAGAATCGCTTTTGTGCAGAAAACAGTAACACTTGTTCAGAACAAAAGAAAGCACAGAGCCCCAGATTTGCTGCTGTCCTGGAGAGATTGCAGAGCACTGGGGAAAGGCAAGCAGAGAATTCCCTGCTAGCACCTTCTCTGTGCCTGGGAAGCAGAAGTGTTCACATTGCTTCGCAGAATCGCTTTTGTGCAGAAAACAGTAACACTTGTTCAGAACGAAAGAAAGCACAGAGCCCCAGATTTTATGTTGTCCTGGAGAGCTTGCAGAGCACTGGGGAAGGGCAGGTAGAGAATTGCCTGCTAGCACCTTCTCTGTGCCTGGGAAGCAGAAGTGTTCACATTGCTTCGCAGAATCGCTTTTGTGCAGAAAACAGTAACACTTGTTCAGAACGAAAGAAAGCACAGAGCCCCAGATTTTATGTTGTCCTGGAGAGCTTGCAGAGCACTGGGGAAAGGCAGGCAGAGAATTCCCTGCTAGCACCTTCTCTGTGCCTGTTCACACTGCTTCGCAGAATCGCTTTTGTGCAGAAAACAGTAACACTTGTTCAGAACGAAAGGAAGCACAGAGCCCCAGATTTTATGTTGTCCTGGAGAGCTTGCAGAGCACTGGGGAAAGGCAGGCAGAGAATTCCCTGCTAGCACCTTCTCTGTGCCTGGGAAGCAGAAGTGTTCACATTGCTTCGCAGAATCGCTTTTGTGCAGAAAACACTAACACTTGTTCAGAACGAAAGAAAGCACAGAGCCCCAGATGTGCTGTTGTCCTGGAGAGCCTGCAGAGCACTGGGGAAAGGCAGGCAGAGAATTCCCTGCTAGCACCTTCTCTGTGCCTGGGAAGCAGAAGTGTTCACATTGCTTCGCAGAATCGCTTTTGTGCAGAAAACAGTAACACTTGTTCAGAACGAATGAAAGCACAGAGCCCCAGATTTGCTGTTGTCCTGGAGAGCTTGCAGAGCACTGGGGAAAGGCAGGCAGAGAATTCCCTGCTAGCACCTTCTCTGTGCCTGTTCACACTGCTTCGCAGAATCGCTTTTGTGCAGAAAACAGTAACACTTGTTCAGAACGAAAGAAAGCACAGAGCCCCAGATTTTATGTTGTCCTGGAGAGCTTGCAGAGCACTGGGGAAAGGCAGGCAGAGAATTCCCTGCTAGCACCTTCTCTGTGCCTGGGAAGCAGAAGTGTTCACATTGCTTCGCAGAATCGCTTTTGTGCAGAAAACAGTAACACTTGTTCAGAACGAAAGAAAGCACAGAGCCCCAGATTTGCTGTTGTCCTGGAGAGCTTGCAGAGCACTGGGGAAAGGCAGGCAGAGAATTCCCTGCTAGCACCTTCTCTGTGCCTGGGAAGCAGAAGTGTTCACATTGCTTCGCAGAATCGCTTTTGTGCAGAAAACAGTAACACTTGTTCAGAACGAAAGAAAGCACAGAGCCCCAGATTTTATGTTGTCCTGGAGAGCTTGCAGAGCACTGGGGAAAGGCAGGCAGAGAATTCCCTGCTAGCACCTTCTCTGTGCCTGGGAAGCAGAAGTGTTCACATTGCTTCGCAGAATCGCTTTTGTGCAGAAAACAGTAACACTTGTTCAGAACAAAAGAAAGCACAGAGCCCCAGATTTTATGTTGTCCTGGAGAGCTTGCAGAGCACTGGGGAAAGGCAGGCAGAGAATTCCCTGCTAGCACCTTCTCTGTGCCTGGGAAGCAGAAGTGTTCACATTGCTTCGCAGAATCGCTTTTGTGCAGAAAACAGTAACACTTGTTCAGAACGAATGAAAGCACAGAGCCCCAGATTTGCTGTTGTCCTGGAGAGCTTGCAGAGCACTGGGGAAAGGCAGGCAGAGAATTCCCTGCTAGCACCTTCTCTGTGCCTGTTCACATTGCTTCGCAGACTCGCTTTTGTGCAGAAAACAGTAACACTTGTTCAGAACGAAAGAAAGCACAGAGCCCCAGATTTTATGTTGTCCTGGAGAGCTTGCAGAGCACTGGGGAAAGACAAGCAGAGAATTCCCTGCTAGCACCTTCTCTGTGCCTGGGAAGCAGAAGTGTTCACATTGCTTCGCAGAATCGCTTTTGTGCAGAAAACAGTAACACTTGTTCAGAACGAAAGAAAGCACAGAGCCCCAGATTTTATGTTGTCCTGGAGAGCTTGCAGAGCACTGGGGAAAGGCAGGCAGAGAATTCCCTGCTAGCACCTTCTCTGTGCCTGGGAAGCAGAAGTGTTCACATTGCTTCGCAGAATCGCTTTTGTGCAGAAAACAGTAACACTTGTTCAGAACGAAAGAAAGCACAGAGCCCCAGATTTTATGTTGTCCTGGAGAGCTTGCAGAGCACTGGGGAAAGGCAGGCAGAGAATTCCCTGCTAGCACCTTCTCTGTGCCTGGGAAGCAGAAGTGTTCACATTGCTTCGCAGAATCGCTTTTGTGCAGAAAACAGTAACACTTGTTCAGAACAAAAGAAAGCACAGAGCCCCAGATTTTATGTTGTCCTGGAGAGCTTGCAGAGCACTGGGGAAAGGCAGGCAGAGAATTCCCTGCTAGCACCTTCTCTGTGCCTGGGAAGCAGAAGTGTTCACATTGCTTCGCAGAATCGCTTTTGTGCAGAAAACAGTAACACTTGTTCAGAACAAAAGAAAGCACAGAGCCCCAGATTTGCTGCTGTCCTGGAGAGATTGCAGAGCACTGGGGAAAGGCAAGCAGAGAATTCCCTGCTAACACCTTCTCTGTGCCTGGGAAGCAGAAGTGTTCACATTGCTTCGCAGAATCGCTTTTGTGCAGAAAACAGTAACACTTGTTCAGAACGAAAGAAAGCACAGAGCCCCAGATTTTATGTTGTCCTGGAGAGCTTGCAGAGCACTGGGGAAGGGCAGGTAGAGAATTCCCTGCTAGCACCTTCTCTGTGCCTGGGAAGCAGAAGTGTTCACATTGCTTCGCAGAATCGCTTTTGTGCAGAAAACAGTAACACTTGTTCAGAACGAAAGAAAGCACAGAGCCCCAGATTTTATGTTGTCCTGGAGAGCTTGCAGAGCACTGGGGAAAGGCAGGCAGAGAATTCCCTGCTAGCACCTTCTCTGTGCCTGTTCACACTGCTTCGCAGAATCGCTTTTGTGCAGAAAACAGTAACACTTGTTCAGAACGAAAGGAAGCACAGAGCCCCAGATTTTATGTTGTCCTGGAGAGCTTGCAGAGCACTGGGGAAAGGCAGGCAGAGAATTCCCTGCTAGCACCTTCTCTGTGCCTGGGAAGCAGAAGTGTTCACATTGCTTCGCAGAATCGCTTTTGTGCAGAAAACACTAACACTTGTTCAGAACGAAAGAAAGCACAGAGCCCCAGATGTGCTGTTGTCCTGGAGAGCCTGCAGAGCACTGGGGAAAGGCAGGCAGAGAATTCCCTGCTAGCACCTTCTCTGTGCCTGGGAAGCAGAAGTGTTCACATTGCTTCGCAGAATCGCTTTTGTGCAGAAAACAGTAACACTTGTTCAGAACGAATGAAAGCACAGAGCCCCAGATTTGCTGTTGTCCTGGAGAGCTTGCAGAGCACTGGGGAAAGGCAGGCAGAGAATTCCCTGCTAGCACCTTCTCTGTGCCTGTTCACACTGCTTCGCAGAATCGCTTTTGTGCAGAAAACAGTAACACTTGTTCAGAACGAAAGAAAGCACAGAGCCCCAGATTTTATGTTGTCCTGGAGAGCTTGCAGAGCACTGGGGAAAGGCAGGCAGAGAATTCCCTGCTAGCACCTTCTCTGTGCCTGGGAAGCAGAAGTGTTCACATTGCTTCGCAGAATCGCTTTTGTGCAGAAAACAGTAACACTTGTTCAGAACGAAAGAAAGCACAGAGCCCCAGATTTGCTGTTGTCCTGGAGAGCTTGCAGAGCACTGGGGAAAGGCAGGCAGAGAATTCCCTGCTAGCACCTTCTCTGTGCCTGGGAAGCAGAAGTGTTCACATTGCTTCGCAGAATCGCTTTTGTGCAGAAAACAGTAACACTTGTTCAGAACGAAAGAAAGCACAGAGCCCCAGATTTTATGTTGTCCTGGAGAGCTTGCAGAGCACTGGGGAAAGGCAGGCAGAGAATTCCCTGCTAGCACCTTCTCTGTGCCTGGGAAGCAGAAGTGTTCACATTGCTTCGCAGAATCGCTTTTGTGCAGAAAACAGTAACACTTGTTCAGAACGAAAGAAAGCACAGAGCCCCAGATTTTATGTTGTCCTGGAGAGCTTGCAGAGCACTGGGGAAAGGCAGGCAGAGAATTCCCTGCTAGCACCTTCTCTGTGCCTGGGAAGCAGAAGTGTTCACATTGCTTCGCAGAATCGCTTTTGTGCAGAAAACAGTAACACTTGTTCAGAACAAAAGAAAGCACAGAGCCCCAGATTTACTGTTGTCCTGGAGAGCTTGCAGAGCACTGGGGAAAGGCAGGCAGAGAATTCCCTGCTAGCACCTTCTCTGTGCCTGGGAAGCAGAAGTGTTCACATTGCTTCGCAGAATCGCTTTTGTGCAGAAAACAGTAACACTTGTTCAGAACGAATGAAAGCACAGAGCCCCAGATTTGCTGTTGTCCTGGAGAGCTTGCAGAGCACTGGGGAAAGGCAGGCAGAGAATTCCCTGCTAGCACCTTCTCTGTGCCTGTTCACATTGCTTCGCAGACTCGCTTTTGTGCAGAAAACAGTAACACTTGTTCAGAACGAAAGAAAGCACAGAGCCCCAGATTTTATGTTGTCCTGGAGAGCTTGCAGAGCACTGGGGAAAGACAAGCAGAGAATTCCCTGCTAGCACCTTCTCTGTGCCTGGGAAGCAGAAGTGTTCACATTGCTTCGCAGAATCGCTTTTGTGCAGAAAACAGTAACACTTGTTCAGAACGAAAGAAAGCACAGAGCCCCAGATTTTATGTTGTCCTGGAGAGCTTGCAGAGCACTGGGGAAAGGCAGGCAGAGAATTCCCTGCTAGCACCTTCTCTGTGCCTGGGAAGCAGAAGTGTTCACATTGCTTCGCAGAATCGCTTTTGTGCAGAAAACAGTAACACTTGTTCAGAACGAAAGAAAGCACAGAGCCCCAGATTTTATGTTGTCCTGGAGAGCTTGCAGAGCACTGGGGAAAGGCAGGCAGAGAATTCCCTGCTAGCACCTTCTCTGTGCCTGGGAAGCAGAAGTGTTCACATTGCTTCGCAGAATCGCTTTTGTGCAGAAAACAGTAACACTTGTTCAGAACAAAAGAAAGCACAGAGCCCCAGATTTTATGTTGTCCTGGAGAGCTTGCAGAGCACTGGGGAAAGGCAGGCAGAGAATTCCCTGCTAGCACCTTCTCTGTGCCTGGGAAGCAGAAGTGTTCACATTGCTTCGCAGAATCGCTTTTGTGCAGAAAACAGTAACACTTGTTCAGAACGAAAGGAATCACAGAGCCCCAGATTTGCTGTTGTCCTGGAGAGCTTGCAGAGCACTGGGGAAAGGCAGGCAGAGAATTCCCTGCTAGCACCTTCTCTGTGCCTGGGAAGCAGAAGTGTTCACATTGCTTCGCAGAATCGCTTTTGTGCAGAAAACAGTAACACTTGTTCAGAACGAAAGAAAGCACAGAGCCCCAGATTTTATGTTGTCCTGGAGAGCTTGCAGAGCACTGGGGAAAGGCAGGCAGAGAATTCCCTGCTAGCACCTTCTCTGTGCCTGTTTCCATTGCTTTGCAGAATCGCTTTTGTGCAGAAAACAGTAACACTTGTTCAGAACGAAAGAAAGCACAGAGCCCCAGATTTTATGTTGTCCTGGAGAGCTTGCAGAGCACTGGGGAAAGGCAGGCAGAGAATTCCCTGCTAGCACCTTCTCTGTGCCTGGGAAGCAGAAGTGTTCACATTGCTTCGCAGAATCGCTTTTGTGCAGAAAACAGTAACACTTGTTCAGAACGAAAGAAAGCACAGAGCCCCAGATTTTATGTTGTCCTGGAGAGCTTGCAGAGCACTGGGGAAAGGCAGGCAGAGAATTCCCTGCTAGCACCTTCTCTGTGCCTGGGAAGCAGAAGTGTTCACATTGCTTCGCAGAATCGCTTTTGTGCAGAAAACAGTAACACTTGTTCAGAACGAAAGAAAGCACAGAGCCCCAGATTTTATGTTGTCCTGGAGAGCTTGCAGAGCACTGGGGAAAGGCAGGCAGAGAATTCCCTGCTAGCACCTTCTCTGTGCCTGGGAAGCAGAAGTGTTCACATTGCTTCGCAGAATCGCTTTTGTGCAGAAAACAGTAACACTTGTTCAGAACAAAAGAAAGCACAGAGCCCCAGATTTACTGTTGTCCTGGAGAGCTTGCAGAGCACTGGGGAAAGGCAGGCAGAGAATTCCCTGCTAGCACCTTCTCTGTGCCTGGGAAGCAGAAGCGTTCACATTGCTTCGCAGAATCGCTTTTGTGCAGAAAACAGTAACACTTGTTCAGAACGAAAGAAAGCACAGAGCCCCAGATTTGCTGTTGTCCTGGAGAGCTTGCAGAGCACTGGGGAAAGGCAGGCAGAGAATTCCCTGCTAGCACCTTCTCTGTGCCTGGGAAGCAGAAGTGTTCACATTGCTTCGCAGAATCGCTTTTGTGCAGAAAACAGTAACACTTGTTCAGAACGAATGAAAGCACAGAGCCCCAGATTTGCTGTTGTCCTGGAGAGCTTGCAGAGCACTGGGGAAAGGCAGGCAGAGAATTCCCTGCTAGCACCTTCTCTGTGCCTGTTCACATTGCTTCGCAGACTCGCTTTTGTGCAGAAAACAGTAACACTTGTTCAGAACGAAAGAAAGCACAGAGCCCCAGATTTAATGTTGTCCTGGAGAGCTTGCAGAGCACTGGGGAAAGGCAGGCAGAGAATTCCCTGCTAGCACCTTCTCTGTGCCTGGGAAGCAGAAGTGTTCACATTGCTTCGCAGAATCGCTTTGTGCAGAAAACAGTAACACTTGTTCAGAACGAAAGAAAGCACAGAGCCCCAGATTTTATGTTGTCCTGGAGAGCTTGCAGAGCACTGGGGAAAGGCAGGCAGAGAATTCCCTGCTAGCACCTTCTCTGTGCCTGGGAAGCAGAAGTGTTCACATTGCTTCGCAGAATCGCTTTTGTGCAGAAAACAGTAACACTTGTTCAGAACGAAAGAAAGCACAGAGCCCCAGATTTGCTGTTGTCCTGGAGAGCTTGCAGAGCACTGGGGAAAGGCAGGCAGAGAATTCCCTGCTAGCACCTTCTCTGTGCCTGGGAAGCAGAAGTGTTCACATTGCTTCGCAGAATCGCTTTTGTGCAGAAAACAGTAACACTTGTTCAGAACAAAAGAAAGCACAGAGCCCCAGATTTTATGTTGTCCTGGAGAGCTTGCAGAGCACTGGGGAAAGGCAGGCAGAGAATTCCCTGCTAGCACCTTCTCTGTGCCTGTTCACACTGCTTCGCATAATCGCTTTTGTGCAGAAAACACTAACACTTGTTCAGAACGAAAGGAATCACAGAGCCCCAGATTTGCTGTTGTCCTGGAGAGCTTGCAGAGCACTGGGGAAAGGCAGGCAGAGAATTCCCTGCTAGCACCTTCTCTGTGCCTGGGAAGCAGAAGTGTTCACATTGCTTGGCAGAATCGCTTTTGTGCAGAAAACAGTAACACTTGTTCAGAACGAAAGAAAGCACAGAGCCCCAGATTTTATGTTGTCCTGGAGAGCTTGCAGAGCACTGGGGAAAGGCAGGCAGAGAATTCCCTGCTAGCACCTTCTCTGTGCCTGGGAAGCAGAAGTGTTCACATTGCTTCGCAGAATCGCTTTTGTGCAGAAAACAGTAACACTTGTTCAGAACGAAAGAAAGCACAGAGCCCCATATTTGCTGTTGTCCTGGAGAGCTTGCAGAGCACTGGGGAAAGGCAGGCAGAGAATTCCCTGCTAGCACCTTCTCTGTGCCTGGGAAGCAGAAGTGTTCACATTGCTTCGCAGAATCGCTTTTGTGCAGAAAACAGTAACACTTGTTCAGAACGAAAGAAAGCACAGAGCCCCAGATTTTATGTTGTCCTGGAGAGCTTGCAGAGCACTGGGGAAAGGCAGGCAGAGAATTCCCTGCTAGCACCTTCTCTGTGCCTGGGAAGCAGAAGTGTTCACATTGCTTTGCAGAATCGCTTTTGTGCAGAAAACAGTAACACTTGTTCAGAACGAAAGAAAGCACAGAGCCCCAGATTTTATGTTGTCCTGGAGAGCTTGCAGAGCACTGGGGAAAGGCAGGCAGAGAATTCCCTGCTAGCACCTTCTCTGTGCCTGGGAAGCAGAAGTGTTCACATTGCTTCGCAGAATCGTTTTTGTGCAGAAAACAGTAACACTTGTTCAGAACGAAAGAAAGCACAGAGCCCCAGATTTGCTGTTGTCCTGGAGAGCTTGCAGAGCACTGGGGAAAGGCAGGCAGAGAATTCCCTGCTAGCACCTTCTCTGTGCCTGTTCACACTGCTTCGCAGAATCGCTTTTGTGCAGAAAACAGTAACACTTGTTCAGAACGAAAGAAAGCACAGAGCCCCAGATTTGCTGTTGTCCTGGAGAGCTTGCAGAGCACTGGGGAAAGGCAGGCAGAGAATTCCCTGCTAGCACCTTCTCTGTGCCTGGGAAGCAGAAGTGTTCACATTGCTTCGCAGAATCGCTTTTGTGCAGAAAACAGTAACACTTGTTCAGAACGAAAGAAAGCACAGAGCCCCAGATTTTATGTTGTCCTGGAGAGCTTGCAGAGCACTGGGGAAAGGCAGGCAGAGAATTCCCTGCTAGCACCTTCTCTGTGCCTGTTCACATTGCTTCGCAGAATCGCTTTTGTGCAGAAAACACTAACACTTGTAGAGAACGAAAGAAAGCACAGAGCCCCAGATTTTATGTTGTCCTGGAGAGCTTGCAGAGCACTGGGGAAAGGCAGGCAGAGAATTCCCTGCTAGCACCTTCTCTGTGCCTGGGAAGCAGAAGTGTTCACATTGCTTCGCAGAATCGCTTTTGTGCAGAAAACAGTAACACTTGTTCAGAACGAAAGAAAGCACAGAGCCCCAGATTTTATGTTGTCCTGGAGAGCTTGCAGAGCACTGGGGAAAGGCAGGCAGAGAATTCCCTGCTAGCACCTTCTCTGTGCCTGGGAAGCAGAAGTGTTCACATTGCTTCGCAGAATCGCTTTTGTGCAGAAAACACTAACACTTGTTCAGAACGAAAGAAAGCACAGAGCCCCAGATTTGCTGTTGTCCTGGAGAGCTTGCAGAGCACTGGGGAAAGGCAGGCAGAGAATTCCCTGCTAGCACCTTCTCTGTGCCTGGGAAGCAGAAGTGTTCACATTGCTTGGCAGAATCGCTTTTGTGCAGAAAACAGTAACACTTGTTCAGAACGAAAGAAAGCACAGAGCCCCAGATTTTATGTTGTCCTGGAGAGCTTGCAGAGCACTGGGGAAAGGCAGGCAGAGAATTCCCTGCTAGCACCTTCTCTGTGCCTGGGAAGCAGAAGTGTTCACATTGCTTCGCAGAATCGCTTTTGTGCAGAAAACAGTAACACTTGTTCAGAACAAAAGAAAGCACAGAGCCCCAGATTTACTGTTGTCCTGGAGAGCTTGCAGAGCACTGGGGAAAGGCAGGCAGAGAATTCCCTGCTAGCACCTTCTCTGTGCCTGGGAAGCAGAAGTGTTCACATTGCTTCGCAGAATCGCTTTTGTGCAGAAAACACTAACACTTGTTCAGAACGAAAGAAAGCACAGAGCCCCAGATTTTATGTTGTCCTGGAGAGCTTGCAGAGCACTGGGGAAAGGCAGGCAGAGAATTCCCTGCTAGCACCTTCTCTGTGCCTGGGAAGCAGAAGTGTTCACATTGCTTCGCAGAATCGCTTTTGTGCAGAAAACACTAACACTTGTTCAGAACGAAAGAAAGCACAGAGCCCCAGATTTTATGTTGTCCTGGAGAGCTTGCAGAGCACTGGGGAAAGGCAGGCAGAGAATTCCCTGCTAGCACCTTCTCTGTGCCTGGGAAGCAGAAGTGTTCACATTGCTTCGCAGAATCGCTTTTGTGCAGAAAACAGTAACACTTGTTCAGAACGAAAGAAAGCACAGAGCCCCAGATTTTATGTTGTCCTGGAGAGCTTGCAGAGCACTGGGGAAAGGCAGGCAGAGAATTCCCTGCTAGCACCTTCTCTGTGCCTGGGAAGCAGAAGTGTTCACATTGCTTCGCAGAATCGCTTTTGTGCAGAAAACAGTAACACTTGTTGAGAACGAAAGAAAGCACAGAGCCCCAGATTTTATGTTGTCCTGGAGAGCTTGCAGAGCACTGGGGAAAGGCAGGCAGAGAATTCCCTGCTAGCACCTTCTCTGTGCCTGGGAAGCAGAAGTGTTCACATTGCTTCGCAGAATCGCTTTTGTGCAGAAAACAGTAACACTTGTTCAGAACGAAAGAAAGCACAGAGCCCCAGATTTGCTGTTGTCCTGGAGAGCTTGCAGAGCACTGGGGAAAGGCAGGCAGAGAATTCCCTGCTAGCACCTTCTCTGTGCCTGGGAAGCAGAAGTGTTCACATTGCTTCGCAGAATCGCTTTTGTGCAGGAAACAGTAACACTTGTTCAGAACGAAAGAAAGCACAGAGCCCCAGATTTGCTGTTGTCCTGGAGAGCTTGCAGAGCACTGGGGAAAGGCAGGCAGAGAATTCCCTGCTAGCACCTTCTCTGTGCCTGGGAAGCAGAAGTGTTCACATTGCTTCGCAGAATCGCTTTTGTGCAGAAAACAGTAACACTTGTTCAGAACGAAAGAAAGCACAGAGCCCCAGATTTTATGTTGTCCTGGAGAGCTTGCAGAGCACTGGGGAAAGGCAGGCAGAGAATTCCCTGCTAGCACCTTCTCTGTGCCTGGGAAGCAGAAGTGTTCACATTGCTTCGCAGAATCGCTTTTGTGCAGAAAACAGTAACACTTGTTCAGAACGAAAGAAAGCACAGAGCCCCAGATTTTATGTTGTCCTGGAGAGCTTGCAGAGCACTGGGGAAAGGCAGGCAGAGAATTCCCTGCTAGCACCTTCTCTGTGCCTGGGAAGCAGAAGTGTTCACATTGCTTTGCAGAATCGCTTTTGTGCAGAAAACAGTAACACTTGTTCAGAACGAAAGAAAGCACAGAGCCCCAGATTTTATGTTGTCCTGGAGAGCTTGCAGAGCACTGGGGAAAGGCAGGCAGAGAATTCCCTGCTAGCACCTTCTCTGTGCCTGGGAAGCAGAAGTGTTCACATTGCTTCGCAGAATCGCTTTTGTGCAGAAAACAGTAACACTTGTTCAGAACGAAAGAAAGCACAGAGCCCCAGATTTTATGTTGTCCTGGAGAGCTTGCAGAGCACTGGGGAAAGGCAGGCAGAGAATTCCCTGCTAGCACCTTCTCTGTGCCTGGGAAGCAGAAGTGTTCACATTGCTTCGCAGAATCGCTTTTGTGCAGAAAACAGTAACACTTGTTCAGAACGAAAGAAAGCACAGAGCCCCAGATTTTATGTTGTCCTGGAGAGCTTGCAGAGCACTGGGGAAAGGCAGGCAGAGAATTCCCTGCTAGCACCTTCTCTGTGCCTGGGAAGCAGAAGTGTTCACATTGCTTCGCAGAATCGCTTTTGTGCAGAAAACAGTAACACTTGTTCAGAACGAAAGAAAGCACAGAGCCCCAGATTTTATGTTGTCCTGGAGAGCTTGCAGAGCACTGGGGAAAGGCAGGCAGAGAATTCCCTGCTAGCACCCTCTCTGTGCCTGGGAAGCAGAAGTGTTCACATTGCTTCGCAGAATCGCTTTTGTGCAGAAAACAGTAACACTTGTTCAGAACGAAAGAAAGCACAGAGCCCCAGATTTTATGTTGTCCTGGAGAGCTTGCAGAGCACTGGGGAAAGGCAGGCAGAGAATTCCCTGCTAGCACCTTCTCTGTGCCTGGGAAGCAGAAGTGTTCACATTGCTTCGCAGAATCGCTTTTGTGCAGAAAACAGTAACACTTGTTCAGAACGAAAGAAAGCACAGAGCCCCAGATTTGCTGTTGTCCTGGAGAGCTTGCAGAGCACTGGGGAAAGGCAGGCAGAGAATTCCCTGCTAGCACCTTCTCTGTGCCTGGGAAGCAGAAGTGTTCACATTGCTTCGCAGAATCGCTTTTGTGCAGAAAACAGTAACACTTGTTCAGAACGAAAGAAAGCACAGAGCCCCAGATTTGCTGTTGTCCTGGAGAGCTTGCAGAGCACTGGGGAAAGGCAGGCAGAGAATTCCCTGCTAGCACCTTCTCTGTGCCTGGGAAGCAGAAGTGTTCACATTGCTTCGCAGAATCGCTTTTGTGCAGAAAACAGTAACACTTGTTCAGAACGAAAGAAAGCACAGAGCCCCAGATTTGCTGTTGTCCTGGAGAGCTTGCAGAGCACTGGGGAAAGGCAGGCAGAGAATTCCCTGCTAGCACCTTCTCTGTGCCTGGGAAGCAGAAGTGTTCACATTGCTTCGCAGAATCGCTTTTGTGCAGAAAACAGTAACACTTGTTCAGAACGAAAGAAAGCACAGAGCCCCAGATTTTATGTTGTCCTGGAGAGCTTGCAGAGCACTGGGGAAAGGCAAGCAGAGAATTCCTTGCTAGCACCTTCTCTGTGCCTGGGAAGCAGAAGTGTTCACATTGCTTCGCAGAATCGCTTTTGTGCAGAAAACAGTAACACTTGTTCAGAACGAAAGAAAGCACAGAGCCCCAGATTTGCTGTTGTCCTGGAGAGCTTGCAGAGCACTGGGGAAAGGCAGGCAGAGAATTCCCTGCTAGCACCTTCTCTGTGCCTGGGAAGCAGAAGTGTTCACATTGCTTCGCAGAATCGCTTTTGTGCAGAAAACAGTAACACTTGTTCAGAACGAAAGAAAGCACAGAGCCCCAGATTTGCTGTTGTCCTGGAGAGCTTGCAGAGCACTGGGGAAAGGCAGGCAGAGAATTCCCTGCTAGCACCTTCTCTGTGCCTGGGAAGCAGAAGTGTTCACATTGCTTCGCAGAATCGCTTTTGTGCAGAAAACAGTAACACTTGTTCAGAACGAAAGAAAGCACAGAGCCCCAGATTTGCTGTTGTCCTGGAGAGCTTGCAGAGCACTGGGGAAAGGCAGGCAGAGAATTCCCTGCTAGCACCTTCTCTGTGCCTGGGAAGCAGAAGTGTTCACATTGCTTCGCAGAATCGCTTTTGTGCAGAAAACAGTAACACTTGTTCAGAACGAAAGAAAGCACAGAGCCCCAGATTTTATGTTGTCCTGGAGAGCTTGCAGAGCACTGGGGAAAGGCAGGCAGAGAATTCCCTGCTAGCACCTTCTCTGTGCCTGGGAAGCAGAAGTGTTCACATTGCTTCGCAGAATCGCTTTTGTGCAGGAAACAGTAACACTTGTTCAGAACGAAAGAAAGCACAGAGCCCCAGATTTTATGTTGTCCTGGAGAGCTTGCAGAGCACTGGGGAAAGGCAGGCAGAGAATTCCCTGCTAGCACCTTCTCTGTGCCTGGGAAGCAGAAGTGTTCACATTGCTTTGCAGAATCGCTTTTGTGCAGAAAACAGTAACACTTGTTCAGAACGAAAGAAAGCACAGAGCCCCAGATTTACTGTTGTCCTGGAGAGCTTGCAGAGCACTGGGGAAAGGCAGGCAGAGAATTCCCTGCTAGCACCTTCTCTGTGCCTGGGAAGCAGAAGTGTTCACATTGCTTCGCAGAATCGCTTTTGTGCAGAAAACAGTAACACTTGTTCAGAACGAAAGAAAGCACAGAGCCCCAGATTTGCTGTTGTCCTGGAGAGCTTGCAGAGCACTGGGGAAAGGCAGGCAGAGAATTCCCTGCTAGCACCTTCTCTGTGCCTGGGAAGCAGAAGTGTTCACATTGCTTCGCAGAATCGCTTTTGTGCAGACAACAGTAACACTTGTTCAGAACGAAAGAAAGCACAGAGCCCCAGATTTTATGTTGTCCTGGAGAGCTTGCAGAGCACTGGGGAAAGGCAGGCAGAGAATTCCCTGCTAGCACCTTCTCTGTGCCTGGGAAGCAGAAGTGTTCACATTGCTTCGCAGAATCGCTTTTGTGCAGAAAACACTAACACTTGTTCAGAACGAAAGAAAGCACAGAGCCCCAGATTTTATGTTGTCCTGGAGAGCTTGCAGAGCACTGGGGAAAGGCAGGCAGAGAATTCCCTGCTAGCACCTTCTCTGTGCCTGGGAAGCAGAAGTGTTCACATTGCTTCGCAGAATCGCTTTTGTGCAGAAAACACTAACACTTGTTCAGAACGAAAGAAAGCACAGAGCCCCAGATTTTATGTTGTCCTGGAGAGCTTGCAGAGCACTGGGGAAAGGCAGGCAGAGAATTCCCTGCTAGCACCTTCTCTGTGCCTGGGAAGCAGAAGTGTTCACATTGCTTTGCAGAATCGCTTTTGTGCAGAAAACAGTAACACTTGTTCAGAACGAAAGAAAGCACAGAGCCCCAGATTTGCTGTTGTCCTGGAGAGCTTGCAGAGCACTGGGGAAAGGCAGGCAGAGAATTCCCTGCTAGCACCTTCTCTGTGCCTGGGAAGCAGAAGTGTTCACATTGCTTCGCAGAATCGCTTTTGTGCAGAAAACAGTAACACTTGTTCAGAACGAAAGAAAGCACAGAGCCCCAGATTTTATGTTGTCCTGGAGAGCTTGCAGAGCACTGGGGAAAGGCAGGCAGAGAATTCCCTGCTAGCACCTTCTCTGTGCCTGGGAAGCAGAAGTGTTCACATTGCTTCGCAGAATCGCTTTTGTGCAGAAAACAGTAACACTTGTTCAGAACGAAAGAAAGCACAGAGCCCCAGATTTTATGTTGTCCTGGAGAGCTTGCAGAGCACTGGGGAAAGGCAGGCAGAGAATTCCCTGCTAGCACCTTCTCTGTGCCTGGGAAGCAGAAGTGTTCACATTGCTTCGCAGAATCGCTTTTGTGCAGAAAACAGTAACACTTGTTCAGAACGAAAGAAAGCACAGAGCCCCAGATTTTATGTTGTCCTGGAGAGCTTGCAGAGCACTGGGGAAATGCAGGCAGAGAATTCCCTGCTAGCACCTTCTCTGTGCCTGGGAAGCAGAAGTGTTCACATTGCTTCGCAGAATCGCTTTTGTGCAGAAAACAGTAACACTTGTTCAGAACGAAAGAAAGCACAGAGCCCCAGATTTTATGTTGTCCTGGAGAGCTTGCAGAGCACTGGGGAAAGGCAGGCAGAGAATTCCCTGCTAGCACCTTCTCTGTGCCTGGGAAGCAGAAGTGTTCACATTGCTTCGCAGAATCGCTTTTGTGCACAAAACAGTAACACTTGTTCAGAACGAAAGAAAGCACAGGGCAGAGAATTCCCTGCTAGCACCTTCTCTGTGCCTGGGAAGCAGAAGTGTTCACATTGCTTCGCAGAATCGCTTTTGTGCAGAAAACAGTAACACTTGTTCAGAACGAAAGAAAGCACAGAGCCCCAGATTTTATGTTGTCCTGGAGAGCTTGCAGAGCACTGGGGAAAGGCAGGCAGAGAATTCCCTGCTAGCACCTTCTCTGTGCCTGGGAAGCAGAAGTGTTCACATTGCTTCGCAGAATCGCTTTTGTGCAGAAAACAGTAACACTTGTTCAGAACGAAAGAAAGCACAGAGCCCCAGATTTTATGTTGTCCTGGAGAGCTTGCAGAGCACTGGGGAAAGGCAGGCAGAGAATTCCCTGCTAGCACCTTCTCTGTGCCTGGGAAGCAGAAGTGTTCACATTGCTTCGCAGAATCGCTTTTGTGCAGAAAACAGTAACACTTGTTCAGAACGAAAGAAAGCACAGAGCCCCAGATTTTATGTTGTCCTGGAGAGCTTGCAGAGCACTGGGGAAAGGCAGGCAGAGAATTCCCTGCTAGCACCTTCTCTGTGCCTGGGAAGCAGAAGTGTTCACATTGCTTCGCAGAATCGCTTTTGTGCAGAAAACAGTAACACTTGTTCAGAACGAAAGAAAGCACAGAGCCCCAGATTTTATGTTGTCCTGGAGAGCTTGCAGAGCACTGGGGAAAGGCAGGCAGAGAATTCCCTGCTAGCACCTTCTCTGTGCCTGGGAAGCAGAAGTGTTCACATTGCTTCGCAGAATCGCTTTTGTGCAGAAAACAGTAACACTTGTTCAGAACGAAAGAAAGCACAGAGCCCCAGATTTTATGTTGTCCTGGAGAGCTTGCAGAGCACTGGGGAAAGGCAGGCAGAGAATTCCCTGCTAGCACCTTCTCTGTGCCTGGGAAGCAGAAGTGTTCACATTGCTTCGCAGAATCGCTTTTGTGCAGAAAACAGTAACACTTGTTCAGAACGAAAGAAAGCACAGAGCCCCAGATTTTATGTTGTCCTGGAGAGCTTGCAGAGCACTGGGGAAAGGCAGGCAGAGAATTCCCTGCTAGCACCTTCTCTGTGCCTGGGAAGCAGAAGTGTTCACATTGCTTCGCAGAATCGCTTTTGTGCAGAAAACAGTAACACTTGTTCAGAACGAATGAAAGCACAGAGCCCCAGATTTGCTGTTGTCCTGGAGAGCTTGCAGAGCACTGGGGAAAGGCAGGCAGAGAATTCCCTGCTAGCACCTTCTCTGTGCCTGGAGCAGAGTTCACATTGCTTCGCAGACTCGCTTTTGTGCAGAAAACAGTAACACTTGTTCAGAACGAAAGAAAGCACAGAGCCCCAGATTTAATGTTGTCCTGGAGAGCTTGCAGAGCACTGGGGAAAGGCAGGCAGAGAATTCCCTGCTAGCACCTTCTCTGTGCCTGGGAAGCAGAAGTGTTCACATTGCTTCGCAGAATCGCTTTGTGCAGAAAACAGTAACACTTGTTCAGAACGAAAGAAAGCACAGAGCCCCAGATTTTATGTTGTCCTGGAGAGCTTGCAGAGCACTGGGGAAAGGCAGGCAGAGAATTCCCTGCTAGCACCTTCTCTGTGCCTGGGAAGCAGAAGTGTTCACATTGCTTCGCAGAATCGCTTTTGTGCAGAAAACAGTAACACTTGTTCAGAACGAAAGAAAGCACAGAGCCCCAGATTTTATGTTGTCCTGGAGAGCTTGCAGAGCACTGGGGAAAGGCAGGCAGAGAATTCCCTGCTAGCACCTTCTCTGTGCCTGGGAAGCAGAAGTGTTCACATTGCTTCGCAGAATCGCTTTTGTGCAGAAAACAGTAACACTTGTTCAGAACGAAAGAAAGCACAGAGCCCCAGATTTTATGTTGTCCTGGAGAGCTTGCAGAGCACTGGGGAAAGGCAGGCAGAGAATTCCCTGCTAGCACCTTCTCTGTGCCTGGGAAGCAGAAGTGTTCACATTGCTTCGCAGAATCGCTTTTGTGCAGAAAACAGTAACACTTGTTCAGAACGAAAGAAAGCACAGAGCCCCAGATTTACTGTTGTCCTGGAGAGCTTGCAGAGCACTGGGGAAAGGCAGGCAGAGAATTCCCTGCTAGCACCTTCTCTGTGCCTGGGAAGCAGAAGTGTTCACATTGCTTCGCAGAATCGCTTTTGTGCAGAAAACAGTAACACTTGTTCAGAACGAAAGAAAGCACAGAGCCCCAGATTTGCTGTTGTCCTGGAGAGCTTGCAGAGCACTGGGGAAAGGCAGGCAGAGAATTCCCTGCTAGCACCTTCTCTGTGCCTGGGAAGCAGAAGTGTTCACATTGCTTCGCAGAATCGCTTTTGTGCAGAAAACAGTAACACTTGTTCAGAACGAATGAAAGCACAGAGCCCCAGATTTGCTGTTGTCCTGGAGAGCTTGCAGAGCACTGGGGAAAGGCAGGCAGAGAATTCCCTGCTAGCACCTTCTCTGTGCCTGGGAAGCAGAAGTGTTCACATTGCTTCGCAGAATCGCTTTGTGCAGAAAACAGTAACACTTGTTCAGAACGAAAGAAAGCACAGAGCCCCAGATTTTATGTTGTCCTGGAGAGCTTGCAGAGCACTGGGGAAAGGCAGGCAGAGAATTCCCTGCTAGCACCTTCTCTGTGCCTGGGAAGCAGAAGTGTTCACATTGCTTCGCAGAATCGCTTTTGTGCAGAAAACAGTAACACTTGTTCAGAACGAAAGAAAGCACAGAGCCCCAGATTTGCTGTTGTCCTGGAGAGCTTGCAGAGCACTGGGGAAAGGCAGGCAGAGAATTCCCTGCTAGCACCTTCTCTGTGCCTGGAAGCAGAAGTGTTCACATTGCTTCGCAGAATCGCTTTTGTGCAGAAAACAGTAACACTTGTTCAGAACGAAAGAAAGCACAGAGCCCCAGATTTTATGTTGTCCTGGAGAGCTTGCAGAGCACTGGGGAAAGGCAGGCAGAGAATTCCCTGCTAGCACCTTCTCTGTGCCTGGAGCAAGTCACATTGCTTCGCAGAATCGCTTTTGTGCAGAAAACAGCTAACACTTGTTCAGAACGAAAGGAATCACAGAGCCCCAGATTTGCTGTTGTCCTGGAGAGCTTGCAGAGCACTGGGGAAAGGCAGGCAGAGAATTCCCTGCTAGCACCTTCTCTGTGCCTGGGAAGCAGAAGTGTTCACATTGCTTCGCAGAATCGCTTTTGTGCAGAAAACAGTAACACTTGTTCAGAACGAAAGAAAGCACAGAGCCCCAGATTTTATGTTGTCCTGGAGAGCTTGCAGAGCACTGGGGAAAGGCAGGCAGAGAATTCCCTGCTAGCACCTTCTCTGTGCCTGGGAAGCAGAAGTGTTCACATTGCTTCGCAGAATCGCTTTTGTGCAGAAAACAGTAACACTTGTTCAGAACGAAAGAAAGCACAGAGCCCCAGATTTTATGTTGTCCTGGAGAGCTTGCAGAGCACTGGGGAAAGGCAGGCAGAGAATTCCTGCTAGCACCTTCTCTGTGCCTGGGAAGCAGAA